>NC_045757.1:22488086-22630586 GCF_009193385.2 Nasonia vitripennis | reverse complement strand
GGAAATGTATTTCAATTAAATTGCGATGCGACGAGCTCGCGCGCGCTAGAGAGAGAGAGAGAGAGAGAGAGAGAGAGAGAGAGAGAGAGAGCGAGAGCGGAGGGAGAGCCGCGCGCTGGAGAGGGACAGAAAGTGTACGAGGGACCGAAGCGAGAACGATGTCATTTACACTTGTTCTGCACGGCAACCAGTTTCAAATTTATACACGGCAATTTGCGCTCGCTTTGTAAATCAACCAGCTTCAAATTGAAAAGTATTCACGCACGCGAGCGCGCGCCGGTAGGCGTGTGAGAAAATCAACTCCGACTCTCCATCAGGAGGCAAGTAGCAGCGCAGCGCCTCTACCCGTACTGTGTATCGTGTAATAATACCCGTGCCGCGCTGCTGCGCAACTCTTTTCACTCGCTGCCCTGCAATCTCCAGCGTCTGCCTCTCCGATACGCTAGTTTTTCCATCGGAGATTAGCCTTATCGCTATCGCGCGCCTTTTTCGATATCGGCGCTGCTCTCGAGCGCGCGTCTATGTATGTGCATTACAGGGGGGGCCTCGAGTGCCGGCCTCGGCTGGAAAAAGTCAACAGCGGAGACGTTGTAATATTTCAAAAGTATTCGGCGATAATACCCGCGAGCTATATAGCCCGAATTTCTACGTGTTTCGTTTCGAGTCAGCGAGGGGATCGGACCGCACCGTTCGAATTCAATGCGCGCCTAAACGCCAATCCCATAGCCAATCGATCGATAGAGGTGCATTCGAGCGTTTCTCGAATCTCCCCTAATAATATAACCCCGTGCGGATTATTATTCTTTTCACTCGGCGTACACATAAAACGTCTTCGACTTCCCCGGTCGCGCCGCTAGGTTAGTTCAAGGACGCGATGATTCTCTAACGGTTTTATTGCGATATGTAGTAGGTAATATATATTTTTTGCTTCGATATATCGTATACAGTATGTCCCTGCAGCCATTGTGCTCACCTTTTGTCCGCAAACTTATTCGTTACTTTCGCAGATTGTAAATCACAAAGTGTCAAGTTGTCTTCGTAATTTACGTGTCCAATTTTTTAATGCGTTTTCAAGATACTCTAACATTTCAAAGACTGCACTTATGCATTTTTTTTCGACTCGAGTCATTATGTTGGAAATATATCTGTGTTAGAACGCTGTGGGGTCAAAATTATCAATAAACAAAGATGAGAATGGACCCATCTTCTGGTTTCTGTAGCCAAGTTTAACATCCTTTCTGGCCTTTTTTAATGAAGCGTTGTCTGCATATTTCTTGTCCATTATAGTAACAACTAAGAAAATGTAAATTTTATGCATAGTCTAATACCTCCAGCATTCGAGAGACTCTGGATAACGGTAAATCTATCGAACAATCAACCGCCAAGGATTTGAATTTCAAATAAAGCTCTCGCGGATAGACGAATGCTATTTTCCCATAGGCTTTTGCGAGCGCGACTCGGTAAAAAATGTTCCTCTTTACAAATGTTTTCAAATGGATCAAACTTAAAAGGCATCGGCAAAAACGATGCAAACTGCTCGTCTCCTCAAAGTACTTCCTCAAAGAAAAAACAACAGGGGAAAAAATGTGCACGATCCATAACTAACGAGGGTGGCGGGCAACAACAAAAGCCCGAGAGGGAGAGCTCGCCGCGATAGGCGTGCGCCTGTACGCGACTAACCCGGAATATGAAGCAATTTTTTCGACCTTGGAAAAAATCAATAAATCATCGCGTCGCGAACGGTGCGGTCGGTAAGTCAAGACTTAGGCGGGCCCTTACTTGCCTGCGCAGCAGCTGTTCTTCCCGCGCGTGTCTAGCGGCGAAATTTCGTCCCGCATGGCCGCATCTGTCGCTAGAGCAGCCTGTTTTCAGGTGAAAAATTCGCAAGGCTATTCACAATGTTCGAACGACTGCCAAGTTCGAGCCTCGGCGCTTTAAACTCTAAACTCTAATCTATAGACTCGCGGCCATATTTCTCCGCTGTCTCGTGCAGTTTTAATCGTGCAACGAAATTGCCCGAGACGACGCGGCGCACTAGGCCGTTGCGGGACGATGAGGCATCGTCAGCATCTGCGCAATATCACGATGCGTAAGCGAGATAGAGAGAAGACAGTGCGGATAACCCGCATTTATCGAGTGTTTGGCCAAACAATTACAGGCGGCTACACATAGCTGAGAAAGCAAGCCGTCATAAATATATCTCGGGGCAGCACGCGCGCGCGCCCGCTCTAGCGTACACATATATAGCTATGTGGGCCATGTGCAGCGAAGCTACGACGTGTGCGCGGCGTTCTAAGCAGCGCGCGGAGAGCGCGAAAATAAAAAAAAGGAGAAGAAGGAAGCGAAAGGCGAGAAAGCAGCAGCGGCAGCACGCACGCGCCCTGTGTGTTACACGCATACAGGCGCAGAAATTTATTGCGCCAGGAAATTATACGCAGCAGGCGGAGGCAAAGTTTTGGGAGAAATTTTTCTGTCTAGCTCGGCGTTGGGCTCGCCGCTGCACTGACGGCCTAATGAACAGTTGGCTCTCTTATTGGATGTGTTTGTGTGCGCGTGTAGTAGGTGCGCGCAGCGCCGCTCGCTCTCTCGTTATACCTATTACGGTAGCAGCGCAGCTGGCTCGTCGCTCGCCCCCCCCCCCCCATCCTAATCCCTCGTATGTACGAGCGCACACTCCCGCTTTCTCTCTCCCTCTCTATATCTGCAGCCCTCTATCTTGCTGGCTCCCTCGCCCCACGAGGCCCTTTTCGAGACTAGGAGCCGAGTAGGTCTAGTCTAATGCCGGCAGAACGTTGATGGCGCGAATTTTCCATGCGCAGGCTGCAGGATGGATTGCTCGTACGCGATCGATAGAGAGATTGATTTCGCTTTTGGGAGAGCTGATGCAGAGAGGCACTCGAGAGAATATTCGTCGAATTCGCTGTGCATTCCTTTTCATTCTTTTGCATTCAAAACGCTCCGATGTCTAATTAGCCATGCGTATGGAATTCGGCAACTGACTCCTTCATTAAGATTTTATAAGCTGCAACGCTTGCTCCTCGAGATATTCGGCCTTTTCAACGATACGCGATTTGTCATCTTTTGTCTATATTTATGTTTGCTTAAAAACGATGTACATATCTTGTCGAGCGTTGAACAGGCTCGACAAGAGCCTACTATGGATCGGACAACATTATACGGGCGCTGGGCTTTTGATTGGCGAGTCAGTTCCCAAATCCTAGTCAAGACCCGTTTCCTAGACTATGTACAGACATATCGGCCCCATGTTAATATATCTTCAAGCAAAGTCAATGAAAGTTGGAATTTCCCGCCAATTGTAAATTTCAACTGTTCAAAAGAGGCCGGGACAATAAAACTCGTCGCCAGTGCTTCGAGACAGATCAGGAGAAGTAGAAGCGTCGATTCGGATTAATAGGCAAACAACTCGACCCCTCCTGGGAAAAAAAGGAACTCGGAAGTGCAGCATAGCCGCATAGTCGGTATTGGCGATGGAGAAAAGAGAAAAAGACGGTGTCTTTCAATCGAATTTCTCCATCCCCGCACCCCTGCAGCTGAAAAAAGAGGAGGCCTACGCGTATCCATGAGCCCGGGCGCGCAGCTGCGACCGTTACGAGAGTTGCGAGACGGTGACGCTCGCGCGCACGCGTATCCGCATATTGGCTAGGGATTTGTATATATATTATGTTCGAAGAGCGCATCGCAGAAGAGAGAGAGAGAGAGAGAGAGAGAGAGAGAGAGAGAGAGAGAGAGAGAGAGAGAGAGAGAGAGAGATTCGCCGGCATCGCCGAACAAGAAGAGAAGGTGAAATCAGAGGAAAAAAACACAAAGGGAAGGGATCGGAGGATCCGGGCGCGATGCGACGAATTTCGTCGAGGGGCCGCCCGTCTATTGCTTCCTGCGGCCTGCGCTTGTAACCTCTTTTCTCTCTCTCTCTCTCTCTCTCTCTCTCTCTCCCTCTCTCTCTCTCTCTGTGTCGCCGCGTTCAAGGATACATCGCCTATGTATACACGCACTCTCGCGAACAACGCGGCACTCTGTCCTTCTACTTGCGCGCCTTTTTGCTCTATAATGTAGCTCTCTGTGTATGCTTCTATAGCCACTCTCGAAATTTACCGTCGAGTAGGAAGTATCGAGTTTTAATAGTAGACTACGTACGTGGAGCTTTTTCTTTTGTGTTATTTTCTTTTACTCCTATTTTGCTTTGATGAGAACGTAGTTACGCGTGAAGAAACAACGTACAATATGTTTGTTCTATATGTTTTTAGTATACTTAATAAGTCAAGCCGTGCTGTCTATCCTTAACTCTTCTCCACTCCGTATCATTGCTTCTCTTCCATAGACTGTTCCTCTTTACCATCGCTCGCTACTGTAGCCTGAGAGAAAAAAAATGGGCTCTTTAGCCGGTACGCTTGTATCTACATCACCAATAAACCTTTTTGAAAAGAAAAAAAATATATGACTAAAAGAAACCATTTGGCGTGTGTACCGCCTTCAGCCGTTTTATAAGCGCTCGTTCGCCAAACCCTCTTTACCTGTATGTACTCTTCATGGTGTATAGGTAGAAATTCATTTTTTTTCTGTTTACGCGCTCACAACCTCGTCATTCTATAACCTACAGTAATTTTGTTTACTTATCGCAGGAAATCATTTTTATTTTTACGAACAAAACATTTGAAAATCGCAACGATGATGCAGGAAAAAGTAGTTTACACAATTCATGTCGTTCTATGCGTAAAAAAGCAAATTCAATTTTCGTAATAATCAATTTCTTGTAAATAGTTTAATATTCCGAATATTTGTATGGTGAATTGGTTACCGTAAAAAAATTAGAAATGCATGTTCTGGTATAATGTATAATGAGTCTTTTCATAAAACTCGGTTTTGTCTCAAATCCTGTACCAACCGCCAATGAAGTTTAGAATTGCGCTTAGCATAGATGGCGCCTCACAGCAGGCCCTAATCTCAGATTCGCGCGGATTTCGCTAGATTCCTGTATTTCCCTTTCTCACTTTCATATTATTCTCAGAATATAATAGTTTATTTTGACAATGCTTTTGTAAAATAGCATATTTTTCATTAAGTCTTTTCTTAATAACATGCATTCTTTTTGATTTTGCTTCAGGAGACGTTTCTAATCAACCATGGTCAAAAATAAAATAACTACGTGTAGTTATTTCGGTGGTAAAAATAACGCACTATATATACTTTATGAATCGAAGCAGATATTGACTATTAGGTTTCGGCTGCATCATTATTAATTCTAACCGATTTTCCAAGTGGGTATAAGCTCTCCACACCAGTAGCAGAACCGTGAGAAAGTAAGCAATTTAATTGTCGATACTAGCACAGCATAGAGAAGAAGAGGAATGGTAAGAAGGTCCTTCGCGAGTTTATCTCGTAATCTTGCATACGCGTATGTAAAACGCCATTCTTACGCAGAGTGCTCGAGAGCTTAACATGCAGAGAGTAGCTGCACCGGCCGTATATGGGTGTACGCACCCATATATAGTCGACTTGCATGCGCGCTCTGCCCTCAAGGGGCAGGTTCTGGTTCCGCGAGCGGCTCTGCGTACGTGTGCACCTATACACGCAGAAGCGTGCAAAAGCGCTGCGTAAAAATGGCGAGTTGCGTGCGGGGCTGTGCCCGAATTTTCGTTCTTCGTTTTGACGATTTCTCGGAAGCTGAATAGCCAAGGATCATGCAACTCGCAGGCTGCTGTGGAAGGTGCTTTTAATTTTGAAAATGTATCGACGATCAGAGCTTGAGATTGATCGATTGATCCGCACTTTTTGGAGCAGTTGTTCGTGCAGTGATCGAGAGACGATGAAAAATGTCACGATTGCTCTAATCTCGGAAACTTTGTCTAAAACGTTTATCATCACTGTTAAAAATATCACCCCGATTCAATCGCAATTATTATTATTATTCTTCAAATAAAATATATCCATTCTTTTTGGGTTAAAGTTGAATTTATATTACATTTGAGGCCCTTGTGCTCTGAATAAGAAATATTCAACAGTAATCGTTTCATACCGTCACTTGCATTGTATATTAAAATGTTTTGATTTCAAGACTTGAACGTAGGAAGCCTGTGCTGGGAATGAAGTGGAAAAAGACAAACGTCGGTCGCAAACGCGATAATCGAAACGTTTTCCAATTAATTCGTACTGCGGGCTATGCAATTCAAGTATGCGACAATTTAAAAGCTTGCAAACAGCCAACTCGAATCCAGCCAACACCGGCGGCACGTAGCATACCTATAAGGGAAAAAATTGATCGAAATGTTTCGTCCCGAAATTGTTCTCATAGCCCTCGCTCACACACGCGCACAAAAGAAGTGTATAAGCGCAACCTGCTCTGCATCCGCGAGAAAGGCCGCTTCCGCGTTCCGACGACCGGTTCCTGCGCGATCGCTCGCGAACGGGAGCCACATAGGACACGCGCATGCAAGAGTCGCAAGAGTCCGCATCAGTTGCGCGCGCCGGCCGTCTATGCAATTTCCCCTCCGTGCAGTTTTTTCGCGCTGGGCTGGCGGCCCCTCCCGGCCGGCGCTGCGCCGCGCGATTGGCGAGCCGGTCCGAAGATTCGCAAGCACGCGCAACTTTCGCTCGGCGGGCAACTCCCCACCCCGCGCGAGAGCACGCGGACGGGCGCGCGGTGGGAGGCAATGCACTTTGCACACCCGAGCCGAGCACGTGCTCCCGCTGCATCCGACATTTGTACGCGCTCTGCCATGGCGCGTTTGCTCGCGGCTCTGCTCTGCCGGCCTCGGCGTCGGTCGTCCAATGCCGAGCTTTTCTTTTAGTTTTTCGTTAAATGACCGGAAAAAAGTATTGGCGCCGGTCTCGGAATAAAACAACCTGCCTCGTTACTGTAACGAGATTCGCGCTCGTTCGCGCGCTTTGAGTGCTTGGCCTTAACGATTTTCAGCCGACGAAGCTTTGGCGCCCGCGACACTATTTACTTCGATATTGCTATCTCAGATTTTACTTTTAAGAAAAACGATACTTTCCATTATTGTTTCCAAGTAATTTTTATACGTTATTACATTCGTGTGCTAATCAGTGATTTTTAATAGAAGTTGCCAAAAAACGCTGTCATTTATAGAATAATAGAATATAAACTGCTCAAATCATTATCTTTTTCTCCGGTGTGAAAGGACGGTTGTGAAGTTAGCTGCGCATCAAAAATGACAGGGAATTGCTTTTCCACCTTTTTTACATATCCTCACATTCCTCATATCATTGCGGGGTTACATACAAAAAAATATTACTGCGGCGTCCTGTTAAATAAGAGTTTATATTATAGGTATAAAAATCTCGTGGCTTTTCGTGCCTAGCTGTAAAAATCATTCGAGGAAGGTGTCCAGGTGTCGAGGGTGGCCGATGACGAGTTCTAGGTGGTTTGCACCGTGGTTTTTGGTGTCTAGCTGTAGAAATAATTCCAAAGGGGTGTATATCAGAACAATTAGTGATTTCATGTTAGTGATAAAAATGTTAGAAAAAAGCTCTGGTCAAAGGGTTAAAGATGCTTATATTTTATTTTTACGACGTCGAATATGAAATACTCAACAAAATTTACAAAAAAGGATTAAAATCTCTAGAAAAAATTAACTTTTGACAAAGTAAAAGAAATTACAGATAGAAAAGAACTGAGATCAATCAAACAAAGTCAAGTTTATTTCATATTTAATCGTAATGAAGCGAGGAGCAACTCTCAAGATAATTACTACGTCACTTGCCATGCCCGTTTCATTGTACTTGTATGGTGTTTGCATGACGTTCTAATACATAAAAAGAAATTTTCAGTTGTCCACCAATAAACAAAGTGAAACGGGCATGGCAAGTTACGTAGTAATTATCTTGAGAGTTGCTCCTCGTTTCATTACGATTAAATATGTTAGTTC
Organism: Nasonia vitripennis; assembly: GCF_009193385.2. Taxonomy (NCBI): domain Eukaryota; kingdom Metazoa; phylum Arthropoda; class Insecta; order Hymenoptera; family Pteromalidae; genus Nasonia; species Nasonia vitripennis. Next base: position 22,622,679 of record NC_045757.1, on the reverse strand, counting down.
TTTTCTATCTGTAATTTCTTTTACTTTTTCAAAAGTTAATTTTTTTTTTATACATGTACATGACAAGACTGTTTTTTTCGCTCGCTATATCCCTTGCATGGGTACCGTTCAGATGCCTTCTCTTGGTCGAAAACTGCGGTGAGGAAAAGCATTATGCCAGTCCCAAGCTGCTCGGTTTCGTATACGCGATGAATCTTCATTAAATTGTCCAAGAGTGCAAGACCTAGAGGATGTTGACACTCTGTGTAAAAATGCGGCGAATTCCTGTTTTATTTCGCTGACATATTAAATGATTGTTTGCATCTTATATACAGTATGTAGATGTGTGACGAGGAACTGGCAAAGACTATGTTGAAATAATGATGCATATATAGCTACAGCATAATTGACACATTTAAAAAATCCGCTAAATCTATCCGACTTCCATCTATTTGCACTAATTAATGAACAACGTCAGAAATAGAAGCAAATATGGCTAGGATTGCAACTATACGATTTTTCGTGCTCTGCAGCGAGGCACTTATAGCTGCGAACGGAGTCGTGGAAAATGAAAGTTTCCCCTTCGCCGTGTGCCTAACCATCACGTCTTCCTCCAACACAGCGCGATATGCCATGGGATAAAGCCGCCCGCTCGATCTCCCCCTTATATACTTATACGCACGTACTGCGCCGCTCGCGAGTCTCTCGAGGGGGAAATGCGCGTTGCGATCCCGAGCTTTCCACTGTGCGAGCAGCCGGGCACACGGCACCCCAGTTTTCCACCCCCGACCTATAGCCTCGCGTTCTATCCTCATGCCGGCCCTTCGAGGTGCGCCGCTCTGTTACACGAGCATCGATCGACGCTCGGCCGATGCTGTCTCCCTGCATTTAATGCAACGTCGAGTGCGTCTATAGCACATATGTATAGCTCTATCCGCTGTGAGCGGCTGCTTACAGACCCACGCGTCCCTAGTGCGCAGAATGGCCGATGATGCGTGCAGGCTTCTTGCAACAAAATGCGCTCGAAAACTCTCTTTGTCGTTGCGAGAGCGACTCGACTTACACTTGGCTGAAAAGCTATATATATATATATATATATATATATATATATATATATATATTTCTGATTGAAAAATGCAATTTTTACGATTATTTTCTATTGCAGAACAGCAAGCAATAGCTTATTTTTCAAAAGTTCAATTAATAGAACCGAGCTGATTACTTATATTTGTCGAGCATTTCCTGCGAATGAAATAAACGTCTCTAACTCGGAAAAATCGGTAAACATATAACTCGATTTGATAAAAAGTTGCGTAGCAGTGAAAATATCGATAAATCGTGAGTAAAAGTACGACTTTATTGAAATTTTCATGATTTTTCGGTTCTTCCAGTTGTTCGTAACTTTTTACCAAATTAAATCTTTTGAATGATTTTTTTCCTGCAATTGAAGCTCTTTGTGTCCCCGTACTTTCGCCCTAGTTGTAATGTTCCGTTTGTGTCTTCAAGGATTGACATAGTTTTTGTTGAATTTGAGTGGCCGAGAGAAAACAGTGTCACAAGGCACGTTTTGCGTCTTAGAAATTAGTTCCCCATTGTTTTAAATATACAGTCCCAACTTGTTTCACCTCTTATTTCTGGGGCAAAAATGTTTATTTATTTCGCAAAACTATCTTCATAACATGCGAGTGAGTTTTATTTCTAGAAAGAACAATTAAGATGGAGTTTGAGAGTTTGAACAAAACTTTTGTGCATTTGCGATATGCGCAAAAGATTTTTGCAAGTAACCCCATTAATTAACGGCTTTTTTTGCAACGTTTCATTCAAAAATATATGGAAATGACTGAAAATTAAGGTATCTTTCTCTTTTTTATACCAAATATGAGTGCAAAATTTGAGAAAATATTACAATTTAATAAAAAAAGTTGAAAAGTCATTTTGCATAATGATTGATAAATTTGAACCTGGATAAATTGCCCGTGTATTTGGTACCGAAGAGATTTCAAAACTCTTAGATATTTATGTGTGAACCAATCATCGCACTCGACATCTCATGGAGATAATAGATGACTAATCAATGATCCATGTATAAATTCATATTTATGTGTTTAGTTAATAAATATTTACAGCAATAGCAGTTATGAGTGTCCATACTGGGAGTGACTTTTTGAAAGCTCGCGAAATTTTTACATTCATACGCAGATAAATCTTTTGAATATACATATTGAGGAACACGTTGACATTATAAGTTCAAATTCTCATCGTGCCATGGCTATAATGATTATAGAAGATCATTTTAACATGAAAATGTAAAAAAATTATAATAAAATACACATCTTTAGTAAAAAATCATAAACACTTCAGTTACACCTCAAGCAATTTAACAAAATAGGACCTTTATTGAAGCTTTCTACTACTTTTTGGCTAATAATAATCAAACATTTTGTGAGTTAATTAGTTATATTATAATGTATAGGATATGCGTTTATGAATAATGACGGTTTCTGACTTGTTTAAATATATGTATGTTAACTTATTTATTAATTCAGGATTCGGAATAAAAAATGTCTGTGGGATAAAGACGCGTATCCTGGTTTCATATCATATTCAAATTTCTTGACTTTCATGATTTTTCCATATTTTCAATTGCGGGTATAACTTTCGACCAAATCAAGCATTACATGACGTTGAACAATGGCCGTTTTTCGACGAATTTGAGGGGCCTATAAAACAGTGTCACAATAGACACTTTTTCGCTGTTGGAACGTGGTTTTGCATTATTCTAAAAATGTGCGATAAGAAAAAAAAAAGTTGCGGCCGGGTGCCCCAACATTTGTCGTTTTCGGTTTCTGCAACCAGAAAAGAGCATTTTTGATATTTTCGCAACGCGTTTTTCCTCAGAGCCCCATGACGTTCTGATTGTTTTCGCACCGATGTAGCGATGCAGAACAAACTCGAGATTACCGCGTAAGCTAAAGGAACTCGCACAAGTCGCCAGAAAGCACGGCTGGCCCTGGCAAGCAGAGGCGAAGCGCGTATCGGAAAAATAAAAGAAAACGGCCGTCCGCGCCGCGGCGGAAGAAGACGAGCGGGAGCGCGCGCGCAGAAAGGGGGAGAGGGGGAGAGTTTTTCGGGGTTCCGCGCTCGCGGAGGGTGAGTCACCCCTCGCGTCGTCCTCGGCCGGCTGCACCACGCCCATCGAAGCCAAGATGGCCGCGGAGCCGGCAACTGCGACCAATTACGTTTCGCCGGCCGCGTCTGTACTGAGAAAATGTAGGTACGCATGGCCTACGCACCCCTGATTACGCTTTCAGCGCGCGATTTGTTTGAACTTGCGCCGCGTGCGCGCGCTCTCTCTCTCTCTCTCTCTCTCTCTCTCTCTCGCAACCCGCGAGCAAGCGAGCAGCTTTCTCTCGCGCTCTAGTTCTCCCTCTGAATTTTTTCTCTCTCCCTCTCGTCTATTTCGCTTTGTCCGCTTGTCTAGCTGCTCTATGAGCGGCTTTGTTGCGCCCATTTCTTCCACCTCCCCCTGGCCGGCTTTTTTCTTTTTCTCCCTTTCGGCTTAAATCCGCCGGATTATAATGACAATGGGTGCAGCAATTTTCTCGGCTGCTCTTTATAAATATGTAATTTTTCACGGGAGTCGTGTGTTGCGCCAAACAATTGCGACTGTGCGATTACGTATTTTGTATGTGGAGCAGACTGATTGCGAGAATTCGTCCTGACGAATAAGCAGATTCGACGCGACTGACATCTACATCAGCATAGTGGACTGCATTTTCAACACAGTATCGTTGTCGCTGAAAATTAGAAAAGGAAGACGTTGAAACATCTCAGAGTACGTTTAGTAAAGTACGATTCGCGAACCGCTACTCTGATCTCGCAATCCTATAGCGCGGCCTTGAATCAAATCGACGAGCCGATCGTTTCTCTCGTGTACCCGGAAGTTGCCCTCGTGTGCGAGAGATGCCTAGTTTCTTTGTCGTAAAGAGGATTGACTGGCCTGAGCCGAGGGAGCGAGTTCTGAATGGCGAATAAGAGGGCCATGAAAACAGCCTGCCTATGCCAGGGGAGGAGAGAAAAAGAGCGCTAATACCGCTGCTGCTGCCAACTCGGTCTCTCTCTCTCTCTCTCTCTCTCTCTCTCTCTCTCTCTCTCTCTCTCTCTCTCACTCACTCTCTCTGTGGTTTTGTAATATGAAAAATTCGTTACGAATGTATACGCGTCGATTAATGCTCGCATTGTGTCCGCTGCGGAAATTTCACGCTGGAATTTTAAGAGGAAACTATCAAAACAAGTCGTAAATAATCAGCAGACTTTACTTCTGGTTCAAGAACATCGCATGAATATATAGTATGGTGTACCAATTTTGATATATTTTTTTTATCCAAGTAATTAGAGTGAGAAGAGTGAACGTTGCACTATCCCGATCGATTAGAGTGAGCGATGGTCCAGACAAATTCAAGTTCAAGATTGAATTTCATCTTATCGTGTGTATACAATATATTGTAATTCATCGATATACTTAATTGTACACAAAATCTACCACTGCCATGGAAAAGTTTGTTTTTAACAGATTGAAATGAAGGGCGGGATATTCTGAATTTTTACAGTTATTAATTTAAATGATCTTTTCATCGACTTACACAATTCATTGGTTTAATTATACACATGGATGAATCATACTAATAAATCTCAGCTAAACAAGTTGTCAAGGCCATCGCGGCCTCGTGTGATTTCGAAATAAGTTCAAAGGAATACGTAGCGCACTTATTCACGATTGAAAACTCTCCGAAAAGAATATAAAAACGGCCCAGACTGAAAGGGTTTCTCTTTCAGTCATTCATGGGGTCGTTACCCCTTCCGAATTTGGGTCAGCCGTTTGTGTGTATTATCATAATCCTACGCTTGAGCTCTTGGCCTAACGCGGGTATGCTCAGTCTACGATGGGAAAAAGTTCTAGCCAATTGAAATTGTGAACTTCCGCGTATATTCGTTTCAGTTGCGCTTTGTACTAATTCTCTTTTACTATTCTGATACTTTGCGCCACAAGTTCCGCTGAAGGATGTAGAAAACACTTATAATTATTGATTTAGTTTTTTTATCAATTATAAACCATCGCTTTAAATAATATCGCATTAAATCCAATGCCCAGTATGTTGACATCCAGAATGCCCATGACATTGCATTCATCTATAGAATAAGTATTGCATTTCTTTGCTGTTCGTGCATTATGTAGTTTCGTTTGAGACGGTCTACACTTGTTTGCCGATCATAATCGCCTCACGGCATTATTCCAAGCTAAAAATATGCTTTATTTTGTTATTTTTACAAAACGAGAAACGCTACTGAGGCTTTGCACAAGTATCGTCATCGAAACTTTGTGTAAAGTTTAATTTCGGTTTATTAAACAATAGTTTATACAGGACTTCATTTGATGGTATGAACTTGCGACTTGCGCATAAATTTATGTTTTATTTTCAATTAAGGATAAATTTAATTTTCATCGTCAAGCTAAAGTAGCTGACTGTAATTGAAGATGCGGATGAATTAGTCGTTCTCTTGTACCTATTTCAATAATTATGACAGCATAATTTATGTTCCTTAATAACGCAAATTAAAATTGCCTTCGCGCCAGTGAAACTATTTTGATTATTGATAACTTCGCGGGGGCAGAGTCGTCCGATCGAGTTAAGCAAACCCTTGGAGGGTGCTGAAATCCCCTTTCGGCGAACGCATCTCCAGTACACCTACACACGCATAGTCGACCCCATCGTAGGTTTTCTCAGACGACGCTCCCTGGCCCTGCTAGCATCGCTAGACTATTTTTGAACAAGACTATCCCAACCAAATATCTGTTCTCGAAATATTGAACGTTTTTGGATATATAGATATATATATATATATATATATATATATATATATATATATATATATATATATATATATATATATATATATATATATATATATATATATATACAGCATATACCGTGCACAAACATATTCTTCTACACGAAAAACATGTACACAGATATTTCCTACACGGATATTCTTTATATCTATTTTTAATTATTTTACTACACCGCGAAACTCTGCACAAGCGTATAACCTATTGTTATGACAATGATCTAACAATAGGTTATGTGATTGTGTAGTTTTGCAGTGTAGTAGAATAATAAAAAATCGGTGTAGAAAAATATGTTATTGTTATGTTATTGTTATTTATCTGTTCAATATCCTCAACTGCAGACCAGCAAAGGCAATTTGAAAACTAAGGGGATTGTTTAAAAGAAAAAAAATCCAACCTAACCAAGTCTTCCTATGAAAGAATGTACATTTTGGTAAAGTTAAGTTTATAGTATTGGTAGAGAAAGCGGAAAGCATGTGTAAAGGACATCCGAAGCGTTGTTGTACAATATACAAGAATTATAGGAATGTTTTGTCTTATTTTAAAATTTTCTCATATCTATATCTTCGAATATTAATACATAATCTTATATAAGATTAGTTATGATTGAATGATCAATTTGCCTGAATCATTGTTAGACTGTCCAATTATTCCTGCGAAAATCATATCTAAGTTGTCAATGGCAGCTAAATGATTCTTCCTCTTTTGCCAAGCCCGAGTTGAAACCCAAACATATTCACAAACACAATCACATTATTTTAATAAATTAACTGTCACGTCATTTGAATTATGATAATGTGTGTCTCGTTGTGGCTAAAAGGAGGTTGTTGCATAATTATGCAGACTTGAGAAAACTCATTAGAATTTTTACGATTCGACCTCTAAAAAATTGAAATCACAAACACATTAATCGATATTCCGGTGCGCATTACTTGGCGCTTCCTTATACTTTCCCTTTTCGACGGTACATTTTCCATCTCTTTTCCTCGTCTTGTCAGCTATAGCGCCTACGTTCTATCCCCGATTTAATCGTCTCCTCCCTCTTTCTCGTTTCTCAAGGTGTTGCTAATGGCAACGCGGGGACGAAATTGCGTTTGCCGGGTGACCCGTGGGGGCTGATCTCGAACGCGCGGGAGGCAAGTGAACCCCCTCTCCCCCTCTTCACCTCTTATAGGACCGCGAGACGCGCGTAGTCCTCGACTTTTCGTTTCGCGCGAGTCTATAATATAATATTATATAAGTATTGGCTTGGGGCTCCTCATTAGCCACGATTCCATCGAAATGCAAAGCATCGCGGGTGTCGCTTTCGATTAACCTTGATCAAAGTCCGGAGATGACGGCAGGCTAGCGCGAGCATACCTCCTGCAGATCAGTTTTCACGCTGAAAAATATGAAATGCAACAATGCTTATATTGCATTTAAATATTTAAAATTAATTTGTTGAACACGATACATTTTTTATAGGTACAACAATGGTACATACACATACAACATGGTTTTAAGATACACGTTACAGGAAAAAAATGTTTTCTAACAAAAATTGTTCATTTGGCCGAAGTAAAAAAAAAGTAAAAAATTCTCCACGTACGTTAATTAACATATTATTTTTGGTTATTAAAAATACAAAATTCGACCCAAGCGATAGCCTAGAAATACATAAAAGCATCTGTCTGTAGGCCTGCTCGCAATTATTACAAAATTTGAACTTTTAATAGCTACGTATAATAGCATTGTTTTATTATAAAACTGCAGGCAGTGCCTTATTAAGAATATTTCAATCTAATTATACTTTGGATTCATTAAATTAGCTTTACTGATTTCTGTTAATTATTTTGGGATCATATAGTGATCATTTATTAAAATATCTAATGAGTACTAGAAGCTATTCTTGGTAAATTAATGATAGTTTTAATAATAACAATGGCATTAACTCTGGTATTTAAATTTTGCGGTCTTCACATTACAATCAACGTTTGAGATCAGAGTAACGGAGCATCAATGACTCTGAGCTAAATACTGGGACAATTGAATTAAAGAGATCATTTTCATTTATAACTCTTCTCTGCTATTTTCACATCCGACTTCAATTGTTTAGATGAGTGCCTCTTCAAGCTAATTAGCATACCGCATAATTCATAATACTTAAAGAATCGCTCTGCGTCTTCGATAATTTAGGCATAGAATGGTAAATACTAGATATCTTGTTTTATTATAACTATACACTTTGCAGCATGCGTTAGTCACAATTTGATTATGGGTACAATATCTATATATTTTAATATAATTATATCCTTAGTCCTACTCCTGTAGTCTAATAAAAATCACACGGTAATCATTCTGTTCTCACTCTGATTGGCTGTCTGTTTTTGCGCTCGATCTCTATAGGAATTCAGTTATTATTTACCGTCAAGAAGTGAGAATTATGACAAAAAATAAGACAACAAAGGCGTATTTCCTTATTGTCTCGAGGTACTAATTGACCTTTCAAAATACAAATCATGGCACAACATTAGAACAAAGCTGTTTTAGACTGGACACTCGAGCCAGCGCTCAAGCACTCCGAGTCTCTGAGTCCAGCGAATATAGAGCGGCTTGTTGTCTGCGTCAAAACTAGCTTTTGTTGGACGTACTATAACTGCCTGAGTCATAGACTTAATTAATCGTAAGATTGCAGCTCAACTGAGATTAGTATATACATTAATAATATTCAGCATAATTCAGCATAATTCAGCATAATTCAGCATAATTCAGCATGTTTACAGCAACAGAAAATGGCGCATCAAGGTTGCCTACGATAGGTTATCCGCCATGTACGGATGCCTTTGTCTCACATCTTTCATTTTTTTTTCAGCGAGAAAGAACCCCCTTGCAACAATGAGTCTGCGACCCTCGTGCTTCGAATGCAGGATGCAGCATCAGGGGTGTAGCTGCGCGCGCACGTGGCCATGACGAGGCATCCCCCTCGCCGCAGCAGCTGGAAAAACTGAGAAAAGCTTGGAGCGAAGCGCGACTGCTTACTGGCGACATCTACCAGAGACAAGATGAAACTACTTGCGAAAGCTGGTAAGAATGCATGCATTAGTACCGACATCGAGAAACGTTGTGAAGGTAAGTCAGGATACTCATGGGAAAACTCTTTCGATGGAAGTTGATATTAGAGAAAGAAACGTCAAACAGGGCCGTATGCAAGTATAAGAAGTATGAATTATATATAAGGAACCTTTTATTTTTAAAAAAGTCTGTCATCTTTCAAATGCATACAAATATATAATTATTATTTTTTAACCATAAGCATTGACTTGCGTGTATTTTACACGATGAAAAAGTATTACAGAAAATAATGATTTGTAATAGCAGTTGAGAATAAGGCGCACACCTATATTTATAATTTATGTCAGTGAAATAAAAAATACTTAACGTTGTCGAATAACGTAATTACGTAATACGAAAAACAGTATTGTATACATCGTGCATTTGGTGGGAAATCAACGCAGGTTTTTCGATCATTTATTATCTGAAACTGATTAGCCTAATGAGGATTATCCATGCCCCTGAATTCATTAACAAGAGCGCTCCCCTGCGAAATAATCGTTCGCAGTTGAAAACGTAACGTTCTGACTAGAAGTTACAATACGACAGGTACTGAATTGCATTTAGTGTTTTTTATCATACCATTGATATCACTTTTTTGTCAACTTTTTATGTATATTTTGCAATTCCGTGCAATTCCTTCCTGAGAGAAACGGTTTTTTTTTTCATTCTTTGCTGAAAAACAGAATAAAATCTCCTAGATAGCTTAAAATTGAAACATTTATTCATTCATAATTTAAGCAAATAATTAATATGACAGTAATAAAGTAAAAATTTCTCATACATTAGTAATAACTATGCAATTTTTTAAATTTTAAGTTCAAGAAGACTTACGTACATAGGGACATTAGTTACACAATCATTTATCGAACTTAATTATGCCTATGACTGCTTTACGGTTTACCTGATTTTAGATAACAATTGAAATCGATTATAGTTTTGTAACAAAAGTAAATTCCAAATAATGTAAATTTTTTTAAATTATTAATTAAGTAATACTATTATTGTTGCTATATAGAGACACAAAGAGCATTGAAATTTCCATTGATTGGTTGTCCTGCACGGTGTCCAACGATTTGCGAAGAAATACTAAGTTATGGTGTATCAAAACTAAAAGTCAAAATTTTTAAAATGCGAGTTCATCTTTTTTTCTCCCATGCACAAGATAAAGCAAAATCGGTCAGTTCTATATACCTCTACTAAAATATCACTTCGAGGATGTATAGAGGAGGATGGGGCCAGTTTGTAACTTTTAAACATCAAGTTAACTGATAAAACTAACTGTAAATATATCTTATGGGCCTGCATTCAATTGAAAAAATGTCGGTTTTTACGATATTGCTGGGGCAAAGTCGTATCGCAGTTGGGGCATTTCGTATAATAGCGAGTATACGAATACAAACGAAAACTGCATATTTATAGAATCAAACTTTAGGAAAAGACCTAGAATTAAGGCGCTGGTGAGTTGGAAATGGTTGCTTGGGTAAAACGTTGCGTCTACGTTTAAAAAAGCGAAAAAATCACGAAAAAAGAAGCGAATTACTCGATTTCGAATAAAAGACTTGAAATTTTGATGATTTTTCGTTTTTTTTTAACGTATACAACTTTTTACCTAAATAACTATTTCTAACTTAAAAGCAGTCAGATTAAAGGTCTTTTCTTAAACTTATTAACACTTGAAACCTTTTATAATTAAAGACATTACGAATTTGTCCCAGCAAAACTGCACGAATTAGCCCAAAATTAGTGGAAATTTTGCGATGGTGAGTGTGTAACCTCACATAATCGAATTGAGGTTCATCAGGCGTCGAAATGCTCGTCTTGAGCTATACTTTGAAGATATCGTTGTTGGCGGAACTATATTTCACGCACATGACTCACAGACAAACTTCCAGGTGACCCCAAGTTACAGAACGAGACTTGAAAATCAGGACGTGTCTGCATAAATTCAAATCGTTGAATGTTTTGTAAAAGCTGCGGTCGTAACATTATCTTTACCTATTAGATAAAAAATACCCTATCGGCGCTATCTAAAAGTCCGCGCAAATTTTATCAAGTAATAATGGTGGGTACTTATGCCCGGGAAAATTTGTTATATCCCTTGATTAGGCTTACGAGCGAATAATCGCGAGATGTCACTTCGATAACGGCCAGTTCCATTACCAAACACCTAAAATTATGTAACTGGATTAGATATGGCAAATTTTACAAATTATTTAATTCTGCTTTTCGGTGTAGATACTTGTTTTATACGTTATTTTAGTTAAGAAAATTGTTCCGGGAGTTGTAAGTAATCGCTTTTCAGCTATTGAGAATATAATATGATTGAATGTAATTAATAAATAGCCTATTTAATGATACCCTGGATGTATTGAAACAATTGTAAAATCAGCAAGAATGTTTATAATTTCAAATGTTCATCAGATATTCAACCACTCACGGATGTTGATAAAAAAAAAAGTAAAGATTTATACGATTGGAATTAAACAATTTTTTGCGAAATAATTTCATGCACGAATATCGGCCAATATTCTCATACCACCACCATCCACCTATGCGTAAGCTTTCCAGAGTCACTCGCAGTCTCACTCCTGACATCGCGGGGAGTACACGTATCTCTCCGGCGCAGCAAGAAGTACTCACGTTTGCAATTTATTTTTTAATAATAAAACACGGATATTTTATACTTCCAAAGTGAATTTTTATTTTACTCAACATCGTATTTGTGTACGAAATCATGCGACTATTGCATTTTAGTAAACGCGGAATGTCGATTAAAGTGGCACTTGTCGATTGTTAGTGATTCGAATTCATTTTTATTTTCAGTTGATTTTGCAAACCATGAGAGGATTTTTGTACCTCTTGTTGGGCACATTTTTGCTAGCGGATAGTGCGCTAGCTTACAAGCCGCTGGCGCATATAAAAAATGGCACATTGGAAGGTACTGTTATGAAAAGTCGGAAAGGAAGAGAGTTTTATGGCTTTCGAGGAATACCGTACGCTTTGCCACCTATAAGCGAACTTCGTTTCGAGGTAAAACAATACATTAAAATTTTACTTTTCGTTTAAAAAATACGCGCTAGAAACAAGAGGTTAGAATAACGAAATGAAAATTGACGGTGCATGAAGTTCTACAATGAAGTTTTGCATAATTTCAATTGTTCGATTTCAAAAACGTTTACCTGCGCATATATTTAAAACTGCAGATTCTTGTAATTTTAACTTTTGAATTATGAAATATGATTTCAAGTTTCCTTATTTTTTTATTCGAGGTTATTCACCAGCAGCAAGCAAGTGCATCAAATACTTCCTATTTCCTACCGTCTACTTTAATCCGACTTTCTGTTGCCAGTGTTATTTCGTTATCATAGCTAACGGTCCTTGTAAAATGACGATTACGATATTATATGCAGGATTTATTTCAACTTACAGCTAAATGCAATGATGCATGAAAATGCAACGTTACGTCGAGAATGCTTACCAGCTATGTGCTCTTACGTTTTATGATGAAACAATAAAAATCAGAGTAGAATTCCTTATTTTTACGGTAGACATAGTCAACTATTATTTTTTCTTTTAAGTGAAGAAAGTGGCTAGAATTTTTCGGCTACATTCCGTTTTTATCACAAATGAGAGACTTTATAATAATTGTGAAATATATGTGTATACCCAGACACGCGTGGAGGTAGAAAAACTAATGGCATGATGTTCTTTTCTCGAGAGCTAATTAGCGCTAATGTTTCAGCCTCCGAAACCGGCTGCCGCCTGGGCCGGTGTCCGATCGGCCAAGGAAGATGCGAACATCTGCACTCAGAGAAACATATACACGCACCAGGAGGAAATAGTTGGAATCGAAGATTGCTTGTATCTGAACGTCCACACGCCTAAGCTTCCCGGTAGAAACGAGGCAAATTACGGCGCCTATCCTGTCATGGTTTGGTTCCACGGCGGCGGCTGGGTTACCGGAGCCGGACACTCCGAGTTTTATGGACCTAAATTTTTGCTCGATCACGATGTTATTCTGGTCACCGTCAATTACAGGTAAATTTTTTCTTACGATCGAGAACCAGTTTTTTTCTTCTCAATCTATACGCATACTTGTCCAAATATACTTTGCAACGCTATCAGTAGCATCGAGATAAAAAATACCATCCGCACGTCTCAGAACTAGTTTAAGAATTAATTTCCCAGTGGGAAAAAGACGTACGCGCGGACCAGCCTGTAGGGTATATACATATAACACATAATACATCGTTCATAAAATGCAAATGCTAACGATCGGCTATCAAGGTTGGGACCACTCGGATTCCTGAGCACGGAGGACCTTGTGACGCCTGGCAACAACGGCATGAAAGACCAGGCGCAGGCGATCCGCTGGGTCCACGAGAACATCGCGGACTTCGGCGGGGACCCGAACCGCGTGACGCTGTTCGGCGAGAGCGCCGGCGGAGTCGCCGTGCACTATCACATGACAAGCCCCCTGTCAAGAGGTACGAATGCGCCACTATAATATATATCATATATGTCTATGAGCACTTTCGGGTTTCCCGATTTTTTCAGACCGAGACTCGCGGCTTTTTGCCTCGCTCGGTACTCGTTTCGCTTTTCGAACTTATTTTGCCTTACGAACATTAGCATTGCAAATCGAATCGCTCGTGCGAAACTGGCTCGCAAAAAGCTTTGAAAAGCTAGCGCCGCAGCTGTGCGCGCTATAAGTACCACTGTGATATTAAAATTGCTAACTGCGCGCTAATTGAGATAATGGAACGACAGCATTGCAATTTACACAATCGGATCGGATTTTTCGATAATTGATGTTCCAGCGGAGTAAATATGGAAAGAAACTTACATCACGCAGCAAGATGCGGTTGAATTCTCATTGAAATCGTTTATGCTCGTCGATTCCACACTGTACAGCGAAATCTGGTTACGAGATCCTGATTAGCTTGATCAATTACACCGATCCGAGATAATAATCCGATGCAAATCGTTACGCCACTGTCTCTACTCGAACTTGGACATCCGCGCGGAAACACGACGTAAAAGTGTGTGCGTAGCGTAATTAAGACCAGTTTGCCAGGTCTCTTCCAGCGCGGCATATCTCAGAGCGGCACGGCCCTGTGTCCGTGGGCCCTGACTCGGCCAGGCCTCGCGAGGAAGAAGGCCCAGCGGGTGGCCGAGTTGCTGGGCTGCCCGAAGGACGATTCGCGCAAACTCGTCGACTGCCTACGCACCAAAGAGGCCGTCGACATCATCGGCACCGATCGCGCCTTCCAGGTGAGCTCGTTCAATTAATCGCGCGCACTTATTGTAACTCTCGATAATCTGCGAGTCGCAAAAATTTTGCGGGGCACACGTAGGAGTGCCCACTTTATGATGGGTGGATTGTAAAATATCTACTGTTTTTTCTCGTTTTATCCAACGAGTTTACGGGCTGGGAATAATATTTATCGCACGCGCTGCTTTGAAAACGAGGAGATTGCTTATGCTTAATTTATGCAGCGTTGGTGCCAGACAGCGTATAATCAACAACTTCTCTGGAAACTTTGTATATCGGGTGAGGTGATTTTCTTAAATTAGTAGACGAATAGCCTGTACGCGAGCGATTTATCATCTGGAATTGTATACTCTCAGCTCCGAACGGCAGTAGTCTCTGCGAAACTAAGAAAAAAATTAACATTTTTCCTTGCATAAACGGATAACGATCGGTAAATTGGAAATCGAGTAGATTTCCAGTTACCCAGGAAAACTTTCCGCGTAAATTCCTTTGAAAACAGAACAAACTTCCAGTGCGCGCGTATACGATGCCACGGCTCATAATTGGTTTGAATTCCTGCAGTAAACCGTACAGGATTCTTCTGGTCATTTTGTATGCGCTTCTTAAATTCTCATGACGAATAAATCATGTTTCCGCGTCATTAGTTGCAAGTGTATACGGCAGACACAAAAAGCGTAAACAAAAAACCGGCTTATATGTATCGAATGATTTTGCTGATTGCACGTATAGCGATATATCGACCAAGATTGCACGCCTTGCGCGCATATGTCTTTGATGCAACAGAGAGCGTGAATTCCGGAGATGACATGTAGGCTTCGTTGCGTTACTTTATTCTATTTATACTGTATGGTACTGATTTTATAACTTTAGTCATACTGAAACTCAATTAGTATAACTTTAAGCGCGCGTGCCTGGTAGATCTAACCGGTTTCTATTTTTCGATTCTGCTATATGCCTACTGACGCTACAGATGGGGGGAACATTTGATTTTGAATTTGTTGCGCCCTTGGACATTTAATGTCAATTATTTTTCTGATTTAGAGTGTATGATCGCGTTGCTTGAGCGGTAATCTTCGAATTGAATTTCAAAGTGTGCGAAATAGCTCACCTACATCATTTATAAGTAAAAAGAAATAACGGTTAATGAGATAATCATGTGATGATTGTTAATTCTTTTCATAAATATGAATGAGCCCATCGCGTAATATGAATGACAAAATAACGGTTTGAAAATATAGCCCATTATACTTACTATTAATAATTCAATAACTATATAAATATAAGTGCATTCAATAAAAGCCAAGACTTCCTTACTTATATATAGAATTTTACTACGCTTCCAAGGTGAAACAATTCAAATATACGTGCTGAAATTAAATTTTTTCTCGGACATATTCAAAGAACGAGAAAACGGCATTTTTCTTCCAACATCTTCACGTTCTAAAACAAAGGTATTCCGTGTAATATCCGTATGCAATCATCACGCGAATGCATCTAGTCATATCAGCCATAAAAGCATTGCGAAAGTCGTTGAGCAAGAATTTTGATGGACTTCGTTATGCGTGAGCAAACCACTCGCTCATAACGCCTGTTAGAGCAAATCTGCGAAATTGACCAAGCACGCAGAAACGAAATGTCGCTGCCAGTTGTTTGTTTATAGCGACGTTAATCCTTAGTGAAACATGCCGAGTGATACGCATACATGCAACTGATACCAATTTCACACATACATCAATTAACCAATCCACATCCGCTAAATGCAGCTCAAGTATTGCATGCGCGTTCGATGCAGTTCGCTGGAGTCATTGCCAGCAGCTATTTCCACCTTCCTGCAAGAGCTCGTAAAAACTCTGGCGCTCGACGTAGAGATAGATCATTATGGGGGAATTATTTACTATTTACTGTTGAAACCATCCATCAGCTAGCTACGGAGAGCCTTGTGTAAATTAAGGACATTCTATCATTGCGAAATGCAATGATT
The DNA here is from genome assembly GCF_009193385.2 of Nasonia vitripennis. NCBI lineage: Eukaryota > Metazoa > Arthropoda > Insecta > Hymenoptera > Pteromalidae > Nasonia > Nasonia vitripennis. Next base: position 22,606,443 of record NC_045757.1, on the reverse strand, counting down.
GAATTCTCTATAGTAGCAATGTGCTTTATACTGCTTCTGCTACTGTGAACTAGCTTTGTTCATTTATTGTTCATTCCTGCTGGTGACGATTTTCTTGTCGTCGATCAAAAATTCTAGAAAATGTGCATGTATTATACGTATAATTTTTTTTAAATATCTTATTTTTGCAGTACATACCATAATTGTAGCAAAAGCTACTTTATTATATGACCCGCGACGTACTTGTAAAGTCCACAGTGAATTTCACGTGATCTTCAGTATTATGATAAAATTATTGATGATCTTGCATCATTTCACAACTTTCTCTCGCTCGTACTGTAAAAATACACATTTAATTAATTAATGCTTACGGACAGATTACTGTTCTGTATGCACGCAACCGTAATTACGTCTGGAATTTCGAGGCTAATTTTGCAACGTTTGCAGGTGTTCGACTACTGTCCCATGATACCGTTTAGACCTGTTATTGAACCAGATCATCCAGGAGCATTTTTGAAAGAGGATCCAGCAATTTCCTTGAAGAATGGCAGACTTAGTGACATTACTTGGATGACAGGAATCACTTCTCACGAGGGTACTCTCAGAGTACCTGGTAAGTCTAATAAGAGAATTAACAAAGTGAATTATTTAATATTCAATACTGATTTTTTTTAATTCTCCAGGGCTTTACGGATTAAACAATGGTGAATTAATAAAACGTCTGGATAAAGATTTTGAGAATCTCGCACCAACAACTTTGTTATTTGAAGATACATGCCCACAGCAAAACTACAAAAATGTATCGAAAGCGATTCGTGAATTTTATTTTGGTGATAAACCTTTAGACAAGTCGACTAAATATGAAGTTATCAATGTAAGTTTCTTATTTACACATCACGAGTTATAATTAATGATGGATGCATGATTTAAAATAAATTCTTTTCAAAAGATGTACTCCGATGCCTGGTTTAACTATGCCGCCGATGAAGCTGTACGTGATCACCTGAAGTTGTTCTCCTCGCCGATTTACTACTATTACTTCTCATACAGAGGAAGTGCTTCGTTCAGTCGAATTTTCGGTGACCCCACAGAAGATTACGGAGTCTCTCACGCAGATGAATTACAATATCTATTCCCGGTAGGCGAGCAGCTTTTCCAAGACATTCCACTTAGTAAGGAAGATAACCGAATCATCGACATTGTCACGGCTCTTTGGTACAATTTCGCCAAATCTGGGTACGTGTTTAAAATTCAGATGTTACCATCACATATAAAAATGCTATGATATAAGTTGTATTTCACTATAGTGATAAATAATTTGTTTTACATAAAAATGTCTCTACGATATATTATACTCGCAAAAATTTTCAAGACATTATTCAGTGTCTAATATAGTACACTATGATACTAGTGGCATTTTCTGGCACGGCGAGTTAACCAGAAAATGTCACTGGAGACACGCGTATCGTATACAATATTTTATAGCAGTGCCTGCCTTAAATCCGACAAGACACGCTTATCCATGGCGTAAGCGGTTCTTTCTGGCACCGTGGGGTCAAAGCACCCGAGTGTAGCGAGATGCCACAGATAAGCGTGTCTTAAAAACAGATTGAAGCCACGCAGTAGTGCTATAAAATTATATAATAGTTGACTACTATGATTTTAATGTTAATACATATATCATATCATAATATTTAAAATCTTTGAACAAATGTATTTTTGTTTCTTATCTGGTTGTTTTATCCCCTATTGGTTTATAAAATACATCTGTAGATATTTTATTGCATATCACATGATTAATTTATGAACATTCTGAAAGTTTGAGAAACATATAATATGAATAATTAATACTGGCTGTATAGAATGTGATACACTGTATGCTGGCATGTCAGCCTAAAAGTCTGAGTCATGGTTATCTGTTCTGTGTATAATACCTACAAAAGTCGTCAAAAACTATAATAACATTGAGAAAAAGAAATTTCTAAAGAAATTTCGTATGTTTCAGAAATCCCACACCTGAAATAACTCCTGATACACCAACTAAATGGAAACCAGTACACACACCGGCTTTGGAATATCTCAATATTGGCAACTCTAAAGATATCCATATGTCCAAGAATCTTTTCCCAGAACGATTGAAATTCTGGAGTGATCTGATGCCATCGATTCGTGATATAGATGGCGTTACGTATCAGTATAAACCAATCAGAGATGAGCTTTGAATGATACTCAGACAATTCTTCATATTTGTTGAATCACATATAAGAAATGGTGCTATATATTATTATTGATTTTAATTAATTATAATGTAGAATTAATTAACATGCAGATTAGCGTGACTGACAAAATATTCAGTTAAAAATAGGAGTGCAATAATTATGAATTTTATATTAAAATTTATACATGTAAATATAAATGATTTGCAATCGCACGCATGGATAAAAGAATTAAAATTTTTTATACATTTACTTTGACAGAAGAGCGATATGTTCAAAATGTTCATTAAATCGTTGATCGAAAATGAAACAATTGTTTATGTATTACGTTTTATTTATCAAGAATTTATTTATTAACACGAAGTCAGTTTTCGAATTTAATAATAATTGATTGTTAATAATCGTGATCGTGTATATGAAAATTTAAAATAATAAATTATACGTTCTCAAAATATTTAATAATTTACATGTACACATTTTCAAATTTTCATGATGTATTTTGCCCATACGTAGATTCATCTTTAGATTTATTTGAAATCCTATTAATATCCTTATTTGGCGGAAGCAATAAACCCATACACGTAACAAAGCTGTTTTCTAAAAGGGAAGATTCCACGTGCGGATGGTTGTTTTTGTTTTTAGATGTTTTCACGTTAATCCATGGCATTTTTGCTAAAATTTCGAAACCAAATCTTTGCGCTGAAACCATAGATTCTTATCAAACCTTATATTATTGACAAATTAAAAAGAAAGAACAGGCACAATTTTGTTAATATAGTAATTTAACAATCGTTCTTATTATATTTGGAAGCAATAATATTCGTGTATACCAATAGTTTGACTTGGTCCTGCGGAAAATATTCCAATGCATAGAGGGCATTGCTGTTCCTGAGCTTTCGATAAACAAGCTCGAACTAATGAAGTGCCAATTCCTTTTCCATAATATTTAGGTTTAACGCATACAACATGGATACAGCAATACTTGTCAAATTGATATTTTTTGTTCGACTTGGCTTCTTTCAAAAGTGCTTTTTCTAGCTTTAAAACGTTGAACACATCTTTACTTGTTAAAACCCGCTAAAAAATTATCGTACTGCTATAGATAGGTATAATAATAAAATATTGTTAACAATAGTCCTAAACAACATTGGTAGTGCTTACATTTTCTTCTTCATAATTGTCTTCTTCTGTTAACGTAATCTTTGTCATGGCTACTCCAACGATTTCTCCAGTGCCTTCTTCTATTGCACAAAAACTATTACTATTAGATATTAAATCTAGAATAAATTTTTGATATTTATTTATCGTATTAGAATCGATGTATAAAGTTGATGATGCGCATGAATGATTAGAACAAAAGTAATGTACCTGGAAAATATAATTCAAAATATTATTAGAAGTTATTTTCTTTCAAATTTTAATAGTTTTTTTATAATACTTTTAAAAGTTCTAGAAGTTCCTCTGTTCTATCAACCTGAAAATCAACAATTCTATATCCTGTTGAAAGTCTTTCCCACGTAATTGGCGCATCCGAAACTGTAAGTTCTTGCTCTCGATGTGACTGTATAAACGCGGATAACGACTGTTTCAAAACATCATCATCGTCCAATGTAGGTTTAAACAGCGACGATCTTCTTTTAAACAAATTGATGTCAGTGGAAGAATTTAGTGCGAAGCTGTTCATGCTTTAGGTTATATAAGAAATGAACTTCGTATTTGTCACCGGAACTTGTACGTTTTTAAAATTTTTTTTAAGTGTCAGCAATTACGCGTATTGAATATTTGTAGATAGTTGATAAACTTGAAAATTTACTAATTAACTAACTTAATGAAAATGGAAAGACCTGCAGATGATGTGGCTGTTGCTATTGAGACGAAAATAACAGCTCCAATCACTTGGACTTTGCAATCAAAATTTAAAATTCAAGATATACGAGATAATCAACATGAAGAAGTTCTTACACTAATTAAAGTTAAATCTTTCTGCATTTATTGAATCCATAAAATTGTACTTAATATACATAGCATATACACACATAATTTATCATTTACATATATACACATACTTTGCTTTATTGTACTATACTTAATATACACATTATTATACATAGTATATCTATATTTATATATAAAAACAGCATCACTATTTTCGCGAAGAACCTATGTGCAAATCTATTAAATTACTCAAAGATTCTGCATCGGTAAGTGGTTATTTGGATTTAATAAGAATATGGCTGAAGGACACAACAAGCCTGATCGCTATTAGTGCTAAGTCTGGACGCATAATCGGAGTTGCCATAACTAGAATCAACAGCTTTCTCTACAAAAGTAATACCTATAGTCGTGTGCAGGTATGTTATTCCATATTATCATGGCTTGGATCAAATCTCTTTTATATTGATCACTTAAATTTAAGAAATTTCATTAGAAAGGTTATATAACAATGTTATTTAATATAGCTTCTGTCATTTTAATATAATAGCATATGTTGAATTTATATTCTTAGAGTGAGAAATAAAATCTTACCATTGTCTTTCATAATATTCGCTTATTTAACAGATATTTACTGGAGAAGCTCTGGAAGCGATGATGCGATTAAAAGGCGCTTTGGTTAAACAAGCAAACATTTACGAATCTACGGGTCATGATACGTATTTATGCATCTATGTTATTTGCGTACATCCTTCTTACAAAAATAAAGGAATCGAAAAAGGCCTACTTGATGCTTGTAGCAGAGCAGCCACAAATATGAAGGTCAAGTATAACAATTTAATATCTATAATTTCGTTTAGTATATGCGCTGCTTTTATGTCTGTCTCTAATGCTGCAATTTTATAATCCGCTGTAACGTCTATCTTTAGATATCCCTTCTTGCTGGAATTTTCACATCAAATAATGATCAATCGATTGCCCGTAAAATGGAATACTCAATACTCACACAAATACCTTACAAACATTGGATAATAGACAATAATGTCGTTTTCGATGATACTGAAATTGAAAATTATTCAGCGGCATTTATGATTCTGTTAAAAACATGAACAAAAATAAAAAATTCAATGTAATTATAATATAGTAAAGTATATCAAATACTAAATGTGATTTTAAAAATACATAATATTTCGATGCCCGCTTTAATATAATTATTGCTGAAAAGTACTTTTTGCAGTCGAACATTGTAAATCAGCTTTCTATATTGTACGCTGTACGCTATTGTGATTCAATAAACATTTGTTTTGATCTATAATATAGAAATAACGAAAGATTAAAGTTGAGTAATACGAATTTTAAGGGATTAAATAACTCTCGGGGAAGGTCGAGTTACGTATGGCGTTACGTTTATTACGTGAACGCAGACTTCCTTCCTTTTCTTTTTTCCGCTCTCGCGCCGTTTTTCGGCTATACAATCGGCTGCACCTTTCGAGTGCAAGTGGACCCACTTGCGAAAGAATTTCGGGCACATGCATTACGAGCTCAGGCAACAGCAGTATATAAAGACCAAAATCCATTCCAATCAGCATCAGTCGCATTCCAGATCGACAAACAGGCAGACATGGCTTTCAAGGTGAGTTTCGCACCGAGAGAAAATCTCCGATTTCGATCTTTGAAAGAGTCACAGTTTCAAATCGCTAATGCGATTCGATCAATTGTAATATTATTTTCTTCCTCGTAGTTCATCATCTTTTCGGCCCTCGTGGCAGCCGTGGCTAACGCCGCTATTCTGCCGGAATCTTACCACGGCCTCGGCGTTGCCCAGTTGTCGGAGCACCAGGTCGAGGAAGACCACTACGACCACCACCCCAAGTACAAGTTCGCCTACGAAGTGCACGACTCGCACACTGGAGACATCAAGAGCCAGCACGAGGAACGAGACGGAGACACCGTCCACGGCAGCTACTCACTCATCGACGCTGATGGACACAAACGCATTGTCCACTACACCGCTGGCAAACACATCGGGTTCCACGCCACTGTCCACAGGAAGCCGATCTCGCACCACGAACCTCTGGCCATCAACACGCACTACTCCTACCACCATTAAAACTTAGCGTCAGCCATACAATAGTTTGAAGTGGTTTCAATACCAGCGTGAATGTGTTAGCTGTTTTTGTAAATATTGGAGATGATTGTGTTTAGTTGAAATTTTCTGATACTTTAGTTTTATAAATTGCATTACTTGAGACTTGTGTAGTCAAACGTTTGCGACGACATTAATAAATCTACCCATTTATAGAATAATGTTTTTTTATTTACCTACTTTTACATCAAATAGAATTTCTTGCTTACGGTAAACACACACGCATATTGCATTCTGCAAATAACATTCCGTTAGAGCATTCAAAAACTCGAGAAAATGTAGAACTGCCTTAGATCAAGCAATAATTGTTTCACGAAAGCACGAAGAAAGATAACAATCAATAAAAAACTACCTCAATGATCTATATTCAAAGTCAATCGATAGTTAAAGTAAGTTTAATAATATGTTTGCTAAGAGTGGCAACCTAACCCTATATACACATGTGTAAATTTCAATACTACTCACTGGCATTAATCTTTAAATTAAATCTTAAGTATATAAGGGAACAGATACTACATGTGTGTCCAAGATAGCCAGTAATAAAGTCTGAAAATGAAACATCTCCTGTATTTGTCGTGTGATATATTATATCATATACTTGATATTATGGTTATATGCACTGTATTGCCCTACTAAAAATATACATATGGTAAATCACATATCTAATCACATGTCTAATCACATGTTTTATTACGTGTTTTATTACATGTATAAACATATATTCTATCAAATATCAAATTGCAAATGTAATCATATGGTAAATCATATGATTATTTCAAACCGATTTGATATATAATTTAACACGTGATTATGAGTATAATAAAATACGTAAAAAACATGTGATAAAACACGTAAAAAGACATGTAATAAAACACGTGAATAGGCAAAATTTTGTATGTAAAAATTTTACAATATTACACGTGAAAAAACATGTGTCAAAATACGCGATTTTGCAAAATAACATGAATCCAAATATTAATAATATTTATTTTCTATTTTTTCATCATTAAAAATTATAATTATCTTAATAATTATTGTAATGAATATTACATTGTTATAAAATCTAATTATGATAGTATAATAATAAAATAACGATTTTGTTCTATGCTTTATATACAGATTTATTTTACAAAATTTTTTTTCTTATTTGTAAATACCTTCTGTTACAATGCCGTTACCCTAAGCGGGTCTTGGGCGTTGTCGTCCAGATCGGACGGGTGGGTGCCTATCACCACTACACAGCGCGTCCTTAGGTTGCAGATAGAGGAACAGCCCCTGAGAAAGAGGTTAGCTGCGAATAAATTGAATAAGCAGCCGCGGACAGCCGATAGGAACAGGCGTGGGTGTGATGAGCCCACACTGTCGAACGCATTCATCTAGAAACACTACGCAAGCACCACAACAACAAAAACACTTCACATTATCTCTTATCTCTCAATCTATCTCTTTCATCGCACATTACAAAAATGGGCAAAAATCCTGCTGCCGAGGAGGATGCGGGAGCGATGACAACTGCCCCGAAAGGGGATGTGTAGAATGATTCGTCACCTGGTCTTACGCGGTAACAATGCCAGCGCAGGCGCACTGCCTTGCAGGGGGGCGTTAGGATGCGAGAATGAAACCGTAGTGTGTCTGACGACGAATTGACACTGTCCTCGTCAAAGTTGGAAAGCTCTCATACTTAGTTCTAGAGAGGTATGGGGGTTATCACCTCTAGAACGGTGGACTCACCTGCGATCGGAACAGGATCCGAAGCGCGCGGGTTTAACATAACATCATGGCTCAAAAAAATCAAATCCGAACCAAAAGGGACTTAAGGGTCGGAACTTGGAATGTTCGCAGTCTATACAGAGCAGGTGCGTTTAAAGAACTCGTAAAGGAAGCTGATAGGTACAATCTAGATTTGGTAGCAATACAGGAATCGCGGTGGCTAGATGGCGGAGTTCTAGCATCGGGTAACTTCACGTACCTGTATGGGGCCGGGAGTGGGGATCTCTAGGCACCGGATTTCTCGTAAGCAAAAGCATCATACATTCGGTTAAAAGTTTCAAATCCGTCAATGATAGGCTCTCGTACATCATTATCGAAGGTGAATGGTATAGATATGTATTTATTAATGTACACTGTCCTACGGAGGACAAAGAAGAAGAAGCTAAGGATCTCTATTACGAAACTTTAGAGCAGGTAATTGACCAGTTCGCGTCTTACGACACAAGAATAGTATTAGGCGATTTCAATGCTAAAATAGGTAGGGAGGAAATGTTTAGGCCTACTATAGGTAAGGAAAGCCTGCACGAAGCTAGCAATGATAACAGTATTAGGGTCATAAATTTCGCGGCGGCAAAAGATCTTATAATCAAAACTACGTGTTTTAAGCACAAGAACATACACAAGGCAACGTGGACATCGCCGGACGGGGCCACACAGAACCAAATTGATCATTTCCTCATTGAAAAAAGACATACTAATGTTCTTGACGTAAGGGCTTACAGAGGGGCAGATAGCGACTCGGACCACTTCCTAGTAGTAGCCAAATTAAGAGCTAGACTAGTAGCAAATCAAAATAGTAAGCGAGCAAACAAGGTAGAAAGCTTCGATATTGAGAAACTACGAGATAGAACAGAGCGAATTAGGTACCAGATAGAAATTAATAACAGGTTTCAGGCACTTGAAGAAGCAAACACATCGCCGGAGGGGAATGACGAACCGAATAGCTTATGGGGGGACATCGAAAAAACGGTAAAAGAGGCCGCGAACAAAGTACTGGTTAAAAAGAAAAGGCCAAAGAGCAAACCATGGTTTGGCGAAGAGTGCGAACTCTGGTTTGAAAGGCGCAAAAAGGCTAAATTAGATAGCTTACAAAATAGAAGCGATAGGACCGTAGAAGAGTATTCTAACGTAAGGAAACAGACGAGCGCGATCTACAGAAATAAGAAGCGGGAGTATCAAAAGAATCTTATTAGGAGAATAGAAACTAACAATAAGGAAAATAACCCCCGCGAAATGTACAGAGGGATTAACGCCATCAGAAAGGGTTTTAGGAGTAGAGCGCAATTGATGAAGGACGAAAACGGGGACCTTGTAACAAATGACAACGAATTACTGTCGCTGTGGAAAAATTATTTCGATAAATTATTAAACGTGCACGAAAATAGCGAAGAATTAGGGGACGAAATTCACACTGCTGAACCCCACGTTGAGGAACCGAGCTACCAAGAAGTAGAGGCCGCGATTAAAAAACTAAAAAATAACAAAGCCGCGGGAAATTACTCTATACCAGCTGATTTACTCAAATATGGGGGCGTCGAGCTCACTTTCAAAATCTATAAACTAGTATGTGCCATCTGGAAAAATGAAACAATACCCGAAAATTGGAAGGAATCTATCATTATACCGATTTTTAAAAAGGGGGATAAGACAGACTGCAATAACTATAGAGGTATTTCACTTTTAGCAACGTGCTACAAAGTTCTGTCAAACGTAATACAAGCTAGACTCACTCCATTCGCGGAAGATATAGTAGGAGATTATCAGTACGGATTTCGGCGCAACAGATCGACGAGCGATCAAATGTTTACCATAAGACAGTTGTTAGAGAAAAAGTGGGAATTTTGCGAAACCATACACCAATTATTTATAGATTTTAAAAAAGCGTACGACTCTATTAAGCGAAGCAAAATGTATCAAATTCTAGTACTTCTCGGTGTACCGAAAAAACTCGTGAGATTAATTCAAATATGTCTGAACGGAAGCACGGGAAAGGTCCGAGTAGGCGGTAATGTATCAGAACCCTTCATGATACGCGATGGTTTAAAACAAGGGGATGGGCACTCTACGGTGCTGTTCAACTTAACGTTAGAGTATACCGTTAGAAAAATGCAGGTTAGCCAGCTGGGCGCAACGCTTAATGGAACAACGCAGATACTAGGCTACGCAGATGATTTGGATATACTGGGGGATTGTAGGGAAACGGTAGCAAGAAACGCGGAAATCCTCATAAAAGCGGTGGAGTATACAGGGTTAGAAGTGAGTGAATCAAAAACAAAGTACATGATTGTGGATAAGCTAGGCATCTGCAGAGGGGAGGAAGATCTCAGAGTTGGGAATTTTATTTTTGAAAAGGTTAGCGAATTCAGGTATCTGGGTACGACCATAAATGATAGAAACGAGATTAATGTCGAAATAAATAAGAGACTCCATTCGGGTAATGCTTGCTTCTACGCCGTGAGTAATTTACTTAAGTCGAGGCTGTTGTCTAAAAACGTTAAAATAAGAATATACAGGACGATAATACTGCCGGTGGTTCTGTACGGGTGCGAAACGTGGGCTCTCACTAAGCAGGCGGACAACCGTTTTAGGGTATTTGAAAATAAAGTCTTGCGAAAAATATACGGGCCGAAGAAAGATGAGGAAACCGGGGAATGGAGGAGACTACACAATGATGAGTTACACAATCTGTACGCGTCACCAAATATTAACAGAATAATAAAATCGCGCAGATTGGGATGGGCAGGGCACGTAGCGAGAATGGGAGGCGACCGTACGGCAGCGCGTGTCATGAAGGGCAGGCCGATGGTAACGCGACCTCTAGGTAGACCTAGACGTAGATGGGAGGACAACGTAAAAGCGGATCTAGTAGAAATAGGACGGGTGGGTGTCGATCGGAGAGGTGCATCTTGGGTGGGGTTGACACAAGATAGGGCAGCGTGGAAGGCTTGCGTAGATGAGGCGATGAACTTTCGAGTTCCAAATGCCATGTAAAAAAAAAAAAAAAAATTGTAAATACCTTTGTACAAAATATTTATTTATAACATACTATACATTTAAAAGCATTGGTGATTCAATAATTAATAAAAAAACAAATTCGGTGTCGCTATTATATACATTTTTTTTCGTATTTGTATAAAAGTTGCAATTCTATAAATTTGACTACTTTCCACTGATAATATTTCATCATTAATACTTGTGATTTCTTTAATAGCATTAGAATTAACATAACATGTTGCATTAATTAATTGATAAAGAGTTATTTTACATTTTCTTTCAACGTCTACCAAAAAACTGTCAAGTTTTATAAACTGCCCATTAACGAGTTGTGCATAACAATTGCATGAACGTGCATTAATTTTTTTTTATGACATGTATAACGTACCATTTATGATCATTCTAAAAAAATTTTTCGTTGTTATTGAAGTAGAAAATTGTTCACATTCACATTGATCAATGCTATTCTCTTTGCCTAAATAAGTAATATTTGTTAATTTAAAAACTTTTTTAGTATGAGGAACGTTAATATATTTGTAAAAAATTTCTATTCTTGACGTAGTATTTGGATATACAATTTTTTCTAACATTTTTACATATCGTTCGAGATTAATAAATCTTATTATTTGTTGTACAACTTGTTGTAACACCTTTTCCACATTTAATAGCACGAAGCAAATAATAGTTGGCGGATTCAAAGCAAAATGACGAATGTGCCCATAAAGGACCCCAATTTGCTATACTATCAACTATATGCAATAATTGATGAGTATTATACGTCATAGAGGTTAAAGTATAAAGATTTTCGGCCTCAGATACAAATGTACATAACATATCATTCAAATGATTTAATTCTGCATACGTTATTTTAGTTTGAAGGGCTATATGTAAAGATGCTGTTAGTAATTGCCAATGTCGCAATCGCGTTTTACATTTTAATACAAGAGTAAATAACGGTACACTATAAAATAAAACCCAATTTTCCCACTTACGTGATTTCCAATTTCCTCGATCTTGATAAGGGTCTAGCTAACCGGCCTAATTGATGTGAAACTTTTATTTTTGAAAACAAACTATTTAAAGTTTCATAGTCGTTGGTTGACATATAACTTATTATATACTCAGTGTATTGTTTAGCAACACCAGCTAAGATGCAATGCATATAATCAGGCGAAAAACTTTTAACTATGTCTTTGTAAAGATCTTTATTATAAATTTTATGTAAAATTTGACGTACAGTTTTGCATTTTCGTTGATACATGTGAAATGTTACATGAAAAAGTTTGAAATCTTTATATATAATTTTATGTAAAATTTCATGTAAATATTTTCAGCAGGGTACTATCTTCTTAATAAAATATTTCATTCTTTTTATTGTATGCATGATATATTTATATACATTATTTAGCAGACCTTTGCAAGTGATGCTATTTTAACCTAGCCAGTGCGTACTGGGCAGTGACTAATGAATACGCCAATTTCACTGCCTAATTTTCTACGAGGGATTCTGTCCCAATTAAAAATTAACTAGCCAGTTAGTTCAGCGCAGCGACTGCACTAGTTCTAAATACATATTCTGTAGCAGTAATGGGAAACATAATTTCAAGTAATTACTTACAACAAAAGATTGATCCATTAAATCTTTCCATGAGTATTCCTGTGATAAAAAGTTTTCAGAATCTGAGTTTTTATCAAGCGTTGCTAATTGCAATGTTGAATCTTTAAAAGCCTAAAACATATTCAAAATAATATTTTAAGAATTAAAAATTGAAAACACAATAAAGATTTTATGAAATATTGGACCTATACCTCCGATGATTCATGATATAAATCGATTGTAATCCATTTGCCAGTGAATTATCTGGTGTTATTGAAGTATTTGTTATACTAGTATAGAATGGTTCGATCGAAGATATTAACTCTTTTGTGCCATTAATTGTAATATGAGATTCATCAACTGATGTTAATACCTAAAAAGTATAATGAAAAGTGTTTATATTGTTATTGACAAATTACACTATGAAATAACATATAAAATAAACACTTTAAACAATAACCTCATTGTAAGCACTCTCTTCTTTGTCAAATTTTCTAATTTTATACTTCATATATTTTGATATTGGTGCACTTTCATCATCTAGAAATCTCTTTTTCTTTCTATCCATATTAATTATTATCAATAGATTTTTTTTCTAAAATATGTATAAAAATATATTAAGTGTGTGTACACACACACACGCGCACGCACACACACGCACACACACATATATATATATATATATATATATATATATATCTGTGTTTCTAATTTTTTACATAATTTTATATATATATATATATATATATATATATAATTATGTAAAAAATTAGATACAGAACTATGTTAATGAAAGTGCATTGTGAAGAGCAATGTAAAGTGAAATTTATCAGCAAGCTATTTTTTTTATCAACAAAGACTCAGTAAGTTTTGTAAAGCATAATATATGTCTATCTATATGTATATATGTCTACTTGGAATAGACTCTTTTTCATTAATTATTGTTATGAGTTTGTCTAAGGGACATAACAGCGTCTACGTATTTTTTGTACGTATCTTCAGTATACGTACTAAAAACAAGTATTTTGCCTGGTAATGCGTATGTGCTGATTTTGGACTGACTATTTTTAATATATTGAATATAAATATAAGTATTTGATCGCAGTCCATAAATGAGAGTACCATTAGGATAGTAACACTATACTATAACACATATTTATATTCATTATATTTAAAATAGTCCAAAATCAGCATATATTTATAATACACATTAACAGGCAAATTACATGTTTTAGTACGTACTGAAGATACATACAAAAAATATGCATGTATTTTCAACAGAGATACGTGGATTAAATATAATTAATTTGTATCATCCAATAGATGATGGCTGCAGAGGTTACGAGAGAGTTTACACATGCTCGTGTAAAATATTTAACAGATGATTTCATTGAAACTATACCAATTGATAACATCATAGAATTTGAAAATAATAAGCCGAAGCACAGGAAGGACTTTGATCGAACTAAAGTTTACAAAGCTAAGTACCAGGATGAGAAAAATCTGAAAGGAGTCATCTTAAAAATTCAAATAGCTGATTTAGCCTGTAAGTTTATTCAAATTTATTTGGCCATATATTATAAGTTAAATTTTATTACATACGTTGTCTTTTGTTTAAATATATCAGGTGGACTTGATGAAGTAGAGGAATTAGAGAGTACTCGACCAAAATTTGCTCGGCTTCATAAAGATGACATTCCAAGTACAAGTTATGATAACGAGACGAATGAAGAATATGCAGATGAACTAGAAACGAGTGAACAAGAAAGTGATGTACCACAAACTAAGGTATATTTTTGAAAAATTGTATTTTATTTGACTAATGACTTTCTTACAAAAGTTTAGATATTTTTGTTGACTGAATTTTTCAGTAATTTAAGGAGACGAATTCCCTTTAAACTCTGAAAAAAATAATATGATAAATAATAATCAAAGACTCTAATGCTCGTTGTATTTTTAAACTTTATTGATTGAATTAATAACTACGAGCAACGCTATAATGTTGCTCGTAATGATTATTTCAATCATTAAAGTTTATAACATAATAAACTCTTTTCATACAATTTATTATTGTTTATAAATTTGTAGAAAATGAAAATCATTAAGAAAAAGAAGATTGTAAACAAACGTGGATGTTCAATTATCAACCAGCTTAGTAAGCTAAGGCATTCATTAACATTTTATGATAGCAATGATGAGACCGATGATTTAGCAAGTAACTATGAAGCAGGTAAACTAATTTAAATATTTATATTTTTAAATGCCAACCCCGGTAAAAACGTTAACATATATTTATTTATTTAGATCCTTTGGCTTTCTCAACTTTACGTAACAACCATAGCAATGCTGGTTTACCAGAATTTTACCAGGGAGACAGAATCATAACGATAACGGAGAACCTGTACTAGAAGAAAATGGTCAACGAAACCTAGAAGAAAATATACATAATCAATCGAACGCAGAAGAAGATGCACTTAATGAATCAAACGCAGAAGAAAATGAACATAATCAACCAGATGTGGATAACGAACCTATACCAGAAGAGAACTACTCAATGAACAATAAATTTCTAAGTAAATTCATCATTGATTCAATTGATTATTATAAAGCAAAACGGAATAATATTAAATAAAAATCTGATTTCGTTTATTATTATACGCACGTAGAGTAGAAAATTTGTTTACATAACAATATAATTAATTATTGTATTTTATTTTTAGCTTTACCTCGGCGAAGAAAAACTGTAAGACCAGATGCATGGAGAATGTTGCAGACAGAAAAGCCTAATGTGTTTTTGAGAGAAATCATAATGAAACTGTGGACAGCTAGAGATTTGGCAAATAGAGCTCTCGATTTAAAGAAAGTACATATAAATATACCAAATAGGTCGCCAGTAAAACGAATTCAACTAAATTTGTTAAGTAATATAAATAATTTTTATTGGACATTACTATTTTTGTTATTTAGTTTACTAATTTGAAATTTTTGTAAGTATATTCAATGATTTCTTGGAACTTCAAAGAGGAGGAAGAGGCCTTTTCCTCCGCCTGAGGAAAAGGCTAAAATTTTGAAAGGTTCAACTCATATTTTATCTAAAAAAAAACAGAGATTTACGAAGTCAAGAAAGAGGAAAAAGCGTAGCAAGAAAGCGTATATGATACAACTGATAATTTAGATTTTCAAAAAAAAAAAAAAATAATTCTAAGGTTTACTGTGATCTTTAACGAAAAAAAGTTTAATTAATGTAAGATTTCAAATCAAAACGAAAGTATTAGTTATTTTTACTGTTAGATACTTAAACAGTTTTTTTATTTTTATATATTTTCATTGCAATTACGCGCTTAACGCTGTGCCAAAAAAATATTTGGTATTAACATAAAATATTTATCATGGTATGTAAATTATTAAAGCCCATGCTAAGACTGGTTGAGATGGCGACAAACAAACTGTGCTATCCTTTGCATAAATGAAAAATAAAATATACGTATTTTTTCTTATGTCATTTGCAATTGTTTATAACAAATTATTTAAACAAATTACGAAAAAATTCATAATTTTCAAAATCTGAATGCGGGAATCGATTCTGGAGGTAAAATCGAGACGAAAACCTATATAACACTTTTTTGTCAGAGGCCAATTAGTTATTGTAATGTAGGAAGAAACATTCGGCCTCCTGAGAGTGTTTCAAAAAATCGTATAGAATGAAGCTAATTATTGTATTTATCCATCAATATTCACATGAATAATAATGAATGATAAATCGTTGATCGATATGAAGTAAAATTTAAATCATTAAAAAGAATTTATATTCATTTTCGTAATACAACTTTTTGAAAGTTTGAAATAAGAGTTATAGAGTTATAACTGTACTATGAATAATAGCGCAAGAAGCCGCCAAAGTAGTCGTGCAACAAAAATTAAACAAAAAATACTCCTTTATGTTGACTATAAAGATTGTATTCTTTCTTCGTTTCATAGAATATGATCTTATGTAAGTTATATGTATAATGTAAACCTAAAATAAATTATTTTTCACGACATTCAATTAGAAATTATTTTATTTAAAACATTTTGAATAAAACGAAATACGATTAATGTAACATAATTATATTTAATAAAAATAACAGCATTATTATCAAACATATATTGTTTAATGAATGTACAAATTTTGCATGATTACCCTGTTGGAAAAGGTCGATAGAAGTCGATTAGATCACTTATCGACTTGAATAGTGAATCTTAATTTCACTTTTTGCATTAGAACTTGATAACAAATCATAAAATAGGATAAAAATCAATATAAATCGATAAAACTTAATATGAAAAATTACAATTGAAATTGATAGAATTTCAAGAAGATCATGGTCTATCGATTTCAATTGCAATTTTTCATATTGAGTATTATCGACTTATATCGATTGTTATCGTATTTTATCACGTTTTATCAAGTTCTAATACAAAAAATGGAATTAAGATTCACTATTAGTCAATTGAAATATTATCGACTTTAATGATGAATTCTAATCGATTTCTATTCACTTTTTCCAGCAGGGTAGAGACATGTTTTATCACGTGTAATATCGTAAAATGTTTACATGCGAAATTTTGCATATTCATGTGTTTTATTTTATGTTTTTTACGTGTTTTATCACATGTTTTTTTACGTGTTTTATCACATGTTTCTTTCCGTCTTTTATTATATGCACAATCACGTGTTAAATTATATATCAAATCGGTTTGAAATAATCATATGATTTACCATATGATTATATTTGCAATTTGATATTTGATAGAATATATGTTTATACATGTGATAAAACACGTAATAAAATACGTGATTAGACATGTGATTAGATATGTGATTTACCACATGTATATTTTCAGTAGGGTGAAGTTATTATACAACTAATTATATGCATATAAACTTAAAAATTTCCTGGTAGAAAAGCAACCATTTAAAATGGCCGTAAAGACAAAAACTGGCTAAGTAAAATGTGAAAAAAACTGGTCATTTTAAATTTCCCAAAAGTAGCGATATCTTGTGTATTTTTTATGGATAAAAATTATATTTCATGAGAATATCAATAAAAGGTACAACAGTTATTATAAAAAATTATAGTTTAAAATATGTTGCAATGTTTGCCATTCATAAATTAGACACCACATTAGTCACGCACTTCCTGGTGAATCATCACAAACAAGGCGTGAAGAATGTTTAACCATTGATGGACGACATCTTCTCAATTCTTATGAATTATCTAATTCGAAACATACTGTTGTACAATACGAAGTGAAGCAATGGGCATTGTCTGGAGCTGGAGTAGTTCGTTTATGTTTCCATCGACCACATTATCTTGATCGCT
This sequence comes from Nasonia vitripennis, assembly GCF_009193385.2. NCBI lineage: Eukaryota > Metazoa > Arthropoda > Insecta > Hymenoptera > Pteromalidae > Nasonia > Nasonia vitripennis. Next base: position 22,588,446 of record NC_045757.1, on the reverse strand, counting down.
CTCAATTTGCAAGTCTTTACTGCAAATAATAAATCAAAAAGTTACGTGGCTAATACACCTAGAATAGTTGAGTATCAAAAGAGAAGAAAATATTTATGATTACCAGAGACATAGCAGTCGCTGTTCGTAAGCTGCTTGGGCGTTGCTGGAAAAATCCAGAAGCGATGAACAGATTCCCGAATGAATATCGCAACTTAATTATTTTCAAAACTTGTATTGTTCGGAATATTCTCAGTACTTGTTAATGAAGTGTGAAACCCAGGTGCCGTTTGAGTGTCTCGACGTCTATACGGGCCTTCTCATAAAGTTATTGGAAAAGTTTGAGTAAATTGCTTAATATGTACCGTAATATTCACCGGGATTCTGCTTTCGGTTTGGCGCCAGAAATTTCTAGACACTAATTAGCGAAGCGACCATAAAATATAGCGAATTTTGTACCCAGCAAATTGTAAAAATTTTATTGCTACCCCTTACCGCAGCTCTACCCCTTGCGATCTAGCCTTTTATCTTGCAAGGTAAGGAACCGGATGCCTGAATAACTGAGCAAGAGAGAGAGAGAGAGAGAGAGGGAGAGAGAGAGAGAGAGAGAATTAGAATTAAAATTAGAATTAGAATTAGAATTAGAATTAGAATTTATTTATAGTCGTAGCCGATACATTATATGCATAAACAGAAAGAAGGCCGAAACAGGCTTACGCAGAGACCTTACAAATCTGGCATATGGTGTATAAATAGTACAAAATAACTTAAACACTAAAATATCAACATATAAAATAGATACCGCGATGTACAATAAATAAAACGTAGAATTTACAAAGCACAAAAACATGCTCGAACGTCAGATGTGACGAGAAAAAATAAAATATAAATATATACATTCGGTGAGCAAGCGATTAACAGACTAATAAATACATAAATATATACACGAAAACATGAACGAGATCAGAGACAAAAACGCACGGCTCGTCGCATATGAGACACAGGTCATTGAAGACGAGGGTCAGTCGCTGCGATAATTTCGCTAAGACTAGATTTAAAAGCCGATGCTGGATATTGCTCTTTATAAAGTTCGTGTAGTTCAACAGGAAGCTCGTTCCAGAGTTGAACCGCACCTGCTCGGAACGAGTTAGCGTAATACGCAGTTCGGTAAGATTTTACAACAAGGTCAAGCTCGCTGGCCCATTTCGAGCCTGATCTATCAGTGTTGCGGAAAACAAGATGATCGCTCAGATAGGAAGGAGTATCTGACCTAAGCACGGCAGCAAGAAGACCTAGAGTCAATTCTTTCAGTCGGCATTTGTAAGAGGCGATGCCGTACTTCTTGTATGTTGGCGAAATATGTTGGACCGGTTGACTCCTTCTACAACACATTTGAAAACTATCATACATAGAGAGCTGAAATTTAGCAACTTAATTTGTATTGGCATGTTGAAACAGTGTATTAAGTTGAATTCATTCTAGCTGATATGAATTCAACTTTCATGTATAGACCCACCTGTATTTTTGACGCCAAAGCCATAGGGTTCAGGGTGCAAAGCTGAACCAAGACTGTTAAGTAAAAACTGATATGGTAGTCTGTTTCTAAATAATTAAACAAGTCTCAACGCAAAAGAACAGACATCCACCTTTAATATCATGGATTTACCATGATTATGAGAGATTTGGTGGTTGAGAGTAATGGCTCGAATACTGATGAGATTGAAATACCTGTGCAAACCTCATCATTGGTGACTTTGAGTGCATCGATGACACTTTTGACACAGTAATTGTACTTGAATAATACAAAGTCAGTCAGTACACAATGCTGTATATACTGTCATGTATGCATGCATGTGTAGGGTTAGGTTTACAGTATTTAATGTGCACCTTAAAAATCATGTTTCCTCTTTAAAAGACATTGTAGATGAATTTATAGGGTGTGTGTGTGTGTGTGTATATATATATATATATATATATATATATATATATATATATATATATATATTTATATTTATATTCATCAATTTATGAATATTTTCAAACAATGCCAATCATTGGTGTGAAAAGTAAGGTTATATGAACAAATCATAGTGGAGAAAAAATTCTACCGAGATTTCTTCCAGAAATCATGCCTGATTTATCGGGGTTTTCATCTAGATTCTACTGTGGAAACCTGCTAGATTTGAAAAATCTCGGTAGTTTCCAGGCACTTTCTCGGGAACGCTGCTACCAGGGTAGCGAGCACGTCAGTTAGACCGAGAAACAGCGAGGGGCAGAACTCCAAGTATGGAAAAACGAGGGCTTTAACAAGCATAAGTTTAGTATGTACAACGTTTAGTAGCAACGTCAGGAGTTATGCAATGACCGTCGACTATGATGGGAGCCATGTTCAGCTGCTCGAGCTGTCCACAGAACCTCCGTGAGCCGAACTAAATGGCTTTGGTTTTGGTGCCGTTTATGCGAAGCCCGTTAGCCTGTGCCCATGATACAATGTTGGCGAGTGTGGCGTTGACTTGGTCAATGATAGAGCCAATGTCACGGACATTGCCATGTGCGTAGATGCAAAAATCGTCTGCGTAGAGATGGTATGTACAGCCACCACAGACGTCGGGCATATCATCAATGTATAATGAAAAGAGCAGTGGACCAGGCAGTGATCCCTGCGGGACCCCGGAAGTACCTGGGTACGATCGGAGAAGAACGAACGCACCCATTTGCATGCCATGTCTGAGAAGCCGAAAGAGCGCAGCTTCTCAGCAAGAAGTTGGGTGTTTACCAGGTCGAATGCCTGGGGAATATATATATATATATATATATATATATATATATATATATATATATATTCATTTTATCTGACGAACAAAGCGGTCGATTCCGAGGAACAAATGAGGTAAAGTAGGTAATTTTATTCTCTTTCAAATGCATCTTAGCTAAATTGTTTGTAGCAATGAGATGATTGAAAAAAACGCAAAATAGTGTTTTTCGAGAATCAAAAAATGGCCATAAAAAAATAGTTGAGAAAATAAAAAATAACTGTTTTTCCCGAATTCAGAATCCAAAAATAGATATGCATGTCAAATTTTATTGATATTGACGGAGTATAGTTCCAAAAATATCACGGTATACACACACGTGCGGACATTTTCTAAAAACACTTGATTTGAACTTCTAACACACCAAAAAGTATTTTCTAGAAGTTTTGACGAAACTCAATTTTACTATTACAAAGCTTCCTCTAGGAGGAATCAATAGATCAGATCCAATATGATAAAAAATAACATTATTTAACACACTCAAGCATAAAGTTCGTATTTTATCCCAGGTGAGTCGGGAATAAAGAGATACATGTATGTATACAGAAACGGAGGATTCAGAGGAATAACAAGAATCAACGACGAATTTAACATCGGCTACTATATCTATAGCTATGGGGAGCACTGAGCTTATTCCTCGCTGTTATATTATTATAGCATACGATTGCTCTTGTGCGTCTCGACTTAGATTTTAGCGTTTTTGTGTGTGTGGCTTATTTATTTGAAAACAATAATAAAGTCATTAACATACTGTATATTCAAACAATATTTTATTTATTAGAACTACGAATTTAGTTGGAGGAAGCTACGTGCCAATGAATTGGCAGCGGTTTTTGTGTTTGCAATTAAATATATTAGTTGAAAATAGCATTTGAGCTAATCAGTTCCACCGACGCCAAACTAATGAAGCTTTCAAGGATGACATTATTACTACTTATCAAGGCTGCAAAGAGCTTAACAAATCGTAAATTAAGTCTGCGATGAAAATTGCATTAATTATTAGCAATTGAAAACGGCCATTTTTGACCATTTTTGAGCTTTTTTTGTCTAAACCTTTTTTGTTACGAATAATTGGTTTTTTCGTAAGTCAAAAAAACAACTTTTTCATAACTTTGACTACTGTTTAAATAAAGTTTCCCAACCATAGTGTTGAGTAGATTTTTGATATTTCGTTTATAAACCGAGAAAAAACTTAATACAATTATAATTTGGTGATATGAACAGCAGTTTTCGTTGGGAGCGATGTATTCTAATACTAAAAATAATTTGAAAAATACAAAATATTTCGATATTTATCAATCCATTTATTGCTAAAAAATCGTTATTTTAGTAGGGAGTTGTAAATCAGCATTCTAGATACTATTGTGATTCAATAAACATTTGTTTTGATCTATAATATAGAAATAACGAAAGATTAAAGTTGAGTAATACGAATTTTAAGGGATTAAATAACTCTCGGGGAAGGTCGAGTTACGTATGGCGTTACGTTTATTACGTGAACGCAGACTTCCTTCCTTTTCTTTTTTCCGCTCTCGCGCCGTTTTTCGGCTATACAATCGGCTGCACCTTTCGAGTGCAAGTGGACCCACTTGCGAAAGAATTTCGGGCACATGCATTACGAGCTCAGGCAACAGCAGTATATAAAGACCAAAATCCATTCCAATCAGCATCAGTCGCATTCCAGATCGACAAACAGGCAGACATGGCTTTCAAGGTGAGTTTCGCACCGAGAGAAAATCTCCGATTTCGATCTTTGAAAGAGTCACAGTTTCAAATCGCTAATGCGATTCGATCAATTGTAATATTATTTTCTTCCTCGTAGTTCATCATCTTTTCGGCCCTCGTGGCAGCCGTGGCTAACGCCGCTATTCTGCCGGAATCTTACCACGGCCTCGGCGTTGCCCAGTTGTCGGAGCACCAGGTCGAGGAAGACCACTACGACCACCACCCCAAGTACAAGTTCGCCTACGAAGTGCACGACTCGCACACTGGAGACATCAAGAGCCAGCACGAGGAACGAGACGGAGACACCGTCCACGGCAGCTACTCACTCATCGACGCTGATGGACACAAACGCATTGTCCACTACACCGCTGGCAAACACATCGGGTTCCACGCCACTGTCCACAGGGAGCCGATCTCGCACCACGAACCTCTGGCCATCAACACGCACTACTCCTACCACCATTAAAACTTAGCGTCAGCCATACAATAGTTTGAAGTGGTTTCAATACCAGCGTGAATGTGTTAGCTGTTTTTGTAAATATTGGAGATGATTGTGTTTAGTTGAAATTTTCTGATACTTTAGTTTTATAAATTGCATTACTTGAGACTGGTGTAGTCAAACGTTTGCAACGACAATAATAAATCAATACATTGATGTACAATAATCATTGTTTTAATTCTAACCTTTGTTTTTTGGTCCCATTAATTTGTTGATTTAATTTAATTATATGCAAGATTAAAATACAAAGCTTCCTCTAGGAGGAAGCAAAATTCGATTCTTTTTTTACTATTTTATTAGTACATCTACCTTATACCTAGTATGGGGATGCCATTACTATTTACAATATTTATTTCATGTATACCTTACAAACATAAAAAACTCTTGAAATAGTTTGCCTTTTGCGATTTTTTTTTTTATTTTGGGTGCTGTATAGTTGTTCTATGTCGAATTTATTAATATTTATAGAATATACTTGTGGATTCTCAAGGTATAGTTTTACATCACTTACCTACAGTCAAAATTAGTATTTTTAATGAAATTAACGCCCAATACTAATTATAGATTCTAATCAAACTGTCCTAATTTTTAAAAAGGCCCATAAAGAAATTGTCTTGGTAGAAATCGATCTCACTTTCCAACTAGTAAACGCCTCGTATGAATGAGGATAGGCGAAAAATGGGTCCATTTTTCGACCAGCAATGAAATGCTTTTTCGGACATTTTTTACGCAATTATTAAAGTAAGAGTAGAGACATGCCGAATTAAAAAAATGAATAAAATCTGTAAACCTTCTCGCAACTAGTGTACGACACAAGACGTAATATCAAAATGAAAGATTCAAGGTAATGCCCATTTCAACAAATACTCAAGAAAAATGGGAGAAAAAGCGTTTCATCACAAGCTAGTTTGGGCTGTTTCTCATTGCCATTTCAATAGTTTCCAGCCCAATTAAAACATTTAAATTTCTACCAACGATGATTGAACTCATTTTTCATTTTTTTTTTTTTTGAGGTAAAATGTATGTGTTTATTGTCCAATAATTGTTACTTATACTTATGTGCTAGTAGGTAACTGTATACATTTTAAGAACATAGTTATACATTTTATAAACCCTTGTCCTAAACCTTAACTATATTCAGAACAGATATATTAGTATCTGAACCAATCGAGTCACTTTATTAACGGCTTTAAAACAACTAATACTTCACTTTTTTTTTAAAAGAACTAGTTTAACTACACTTTTTTAAAAAGAGATTATTCTAATTATAATATTAAAATTTTAAAAAACGTTAAATTACGTCATTAAATACTTTGTAATACCTAAATGAATACAACAAAATCGCGATTTCTAAATTTAAATAATAGTTTTTTTTTTCATAAATCTATCCCTGATCTATTAAGTTTCCATTCTTATTGTAAACTGTCAAATCAATAGAATTACTTCAATCAATTAATATTTTTAAACACTTTTCCTTAATTTAATTTTTTCTTAAGAATTGTGAGTTTTTGTAAGTTGTAACGAGCGCTGAGATTTTAGATCTCGCGCGCACGTATGTCGCGCGATTAGGATTTCGAGGATAGCAGACGGTGACAGGAGATTTTCCGCGAGGAAAGAGCGCGCTCAGACTCATTTTCGCTTCGACCGTGCCAACAGCTACGCTACCGAAACCGTCAACAATCCGCGAGCCGTTTTTCCGTATTGGCGTACAAGTGTGTTCCCGAGCTTCGAGTGCCTGGAGGGACGCCTCCAGATCCACCCCAGCCCACAACTATTCCTGGTGCCGTCAACGGTCGTGAGAACGAGGGATAGAGCGTTCGGCCAGCGACCGAGTAAGTAGGTTCTCCATCAATACCCGGGACGAAGCCAAGCGTCGTATTCTCGAATTTGTAATAATTCGTACTTCACTCAGATTCAGACAATATACTTTCTTGCTATTAACTTTACACGCGAGTGGTTCTTCTTTGTGCAATTGCCGATTACCCCAGCCATCTTGCTACCCACGGATACGCGGAGGAAAGCGCGGTGCTTCGGGTGCACCACGCATTTGTAGCGAGCATTCGGCAGGCCAATGCACGGGTGATAGCGCTGCACCAGCAGCTAACGTCCGCTCGCTATCGCCTGGCCTTCACCGAGGGATCGCCGGCCGGGAAATTAACCTTCTGGAGGTGACGTGCGGCATCTTCGCGGCCGCACGATTAGCTGCACTGAGAGAAAGATATCATTGCCGTAAACATGTACACACGTTGGGAGCAATGATTGCTAATATATTCGTGTACATCTTACAAATATTCTATATGAAACAAAAACAGTTTGTATGTATACTATAGATTTCTATAGTATACATACTAAATATTGCGGGAAATATCTGTATGTTAATAGTTAATATATGAATTTCATGGCTATCGTGCGTAGTCTTGCGTGCAGATGGCGTTTCTCTCGTACCGCCTAACCTCAAAATCCGTCATCCTCTTTCATACGAAAAATATTCTTGAGCGTTTATTTATCATAAATAATCAATGAATCATTAATAATAGAACGAAAGTAACTGAATATACCTAAGGAAGCATGCAAAGTGCCTTTGGAATGATATAATGTCAAAATTCAAAATTTTGTCTTTCATCGGCCTTTTGGGTCTAAATACCAGATCTGATAGTTCTAGTCTAGAGATAAAATAAAGAGTGTCATTCCAACTGATTCAGCAGCCTCTGGCATTTCCAAAAAGGTATACATATATCAACTAATTTATCACTATTAGTTCAAAAGTTATTGAAAATCGTAATCATTCATTTTACAGATTTGAATTTTTTCAAATCTGCCTTTTGGGTCTAAATACCAGATCTGATAGTTCTAGTCTAGAGATAAAATAAAGAGTGTCATTCCAACTGATTCAGCAGCCTCTGGCATTTCCAAAAAGGTATACATATATCAACTAATTTATCACTATTAGTTCAAAAGTTATTGAAAATCGTAATCATTCATTTTACAGATTTGAATTTTTTCAAATCTGCCTTTTGGGTCTAAATACCAGATCTGATAGTTCTAGTCTAGAGATAAAATAAAGAGTGTCATTCCAACTGATTCAGCAGCCTCTGGCATTTCCAAAAAGGTATACATATATCAACTAATTTATCACTATTAGTTCAAAAGTTATTGAAAATCGTAATCATTCATTTTACAGATTTGAATTTTTTCAATAACTTTTGAACTAATAGTGATAAAGTAGTTGATATATACCTTTTTGGAAATGCCAGAGGCTGCTGAATCAGTTGGAATGACACTCTTTATTTTATCTCTAGACTAGAACTATCAGATCTGGTATTTAGACCCAAAAGGCCGATGAAAGACAAAATTTTGAATTTTGACATTATATCACTGTAAAGTTACTCAGCATTAATAAAATTCATACAAGTGTGTTTTCTAATAATTTTTATCTGATTATTTCATAAAGTCTATAAAAAATCGTAAAGGGCAGCCATATGTTAAATATTAGCATACAGAAATTTGACCCACCTACCCCACGCGTCGCTATTTTTTTGTGATAGAATTATATTTATTTAAAAAATACGTCGGCACATTGGAGGAAAGCTAGTGAAAGCGAGGAGTATTCTTTAAAAAGAAGATCTTTTATTAAAACATATTATTCTCTAAAATCTCGAAGCGTGAAGTAGATGGGTTTTTGCTTTAAAATTATTCCTCGCTTTTGTTTGCCTTCGTCTGATATGCCGACGTATTTTTTAAATTAAGCTCGGCTTATTAAAAATCGCGACGCGTGGGGTAGCTCGGTTTAAGGGTTTTGGTGTTAGACGTATTCCTCGCTTTTACTCGCCTTATTATTCTTCGATGTGCCGACGTCTTTTCTAAATTAAACTTCTCTCATTAAGAATCGCGACGCCTTGGGGTAGCTGGGTTTAAGCATTTCGGTTTTAGATTTATTCTTTGATTTCGCTCGCCCTCCTCCGATGCGCCGATTGCATATAAAAACTAAGTTGATAAGCATGACCGATATGTTACCGACTAAGCTGCATTCTGTTACCATCTGAACGCAAGAAACTAGACTGACGCGCCGCGGTGGTCGGGGTGCTTACTAACTCTCGGGGTTCCTCACTTTAGGATGGGGCTTTGCGCTTCTATTAAGGTCTATCTTCGTTACCTGCACTCGCGCCGACTAGCTCTTACGGGCGCTACCCCCGCCCGTTACAAAGTCTTGAACATAAAGAGCGAAAAATATAGTGAATGGCAATTTCATGTCAAAAGATGGTCATACTAGGCAATTTTCACCCCATCTATATTCGGCAATAAACATCCTTTACTACATTTAGCATTTTGCTACACTGCTCTTTGAGTTTTTAATATGCTTAGGTAAAATGTCCAATACTTGAACAAAATAAAAATTTAGACCTATAATTATAAACAAATATATATATATATATTTATTTATATATATATATATATATATCAACACTGTACCGTTACTATAATAATGTATTATATTATTTTGATTACTTTTTAACAAAAATAAATTTAAAAGAATAATTTGAAAAAGCAAAAGAGCAAATGTTTCAGTATTATCCAACTTTACCGAACACACGATTTCCATAAAGCACTGTGACACATTTAATTAAGTACAGTATCCAATTACTACTGAGGTTAAAGACGTGTCTAAGTACTGGTCGAATCATGTCAAATGGTGTCCAACTATACCGTATTGTTATGCTACTATTTAAAATTCACTCTTGTTATAAAAACTGATTGTTCAAGGTTCTGTTTCTTTTAATTCAAAGATTATCGTGTCAGCTAAACAATGGCGTTAAAAGTTTTTACTATTATGCGATTTATCCATACAAAATCAATGACCTATAATTTTTTCAAAATCCGTCCATGTACTGGGGATTTCATCTTTGATCATACAATCTTTATCTTAGTTTTAATGCAGTGCATCTTGATCCTACCGAAACTCTTCGAGAGTATTTCCTTCGACAGAAAACTAAGAATTCCGTTGTATATAAATCGATTAAATTCTGCGTAAATAAGACAAATAACTTTCAAGAATTTCAATTTTTAAATACTTAAAAGTGTAAATTACTACTAATAAACATCATAAACTGATTTTAAAGGTTAAAGTAGATGAATATTGGCATTGATCTCTATAAACAAGCTTTTGTAGGTTTACATATTTCTTTTAATTTTTTTGTATCATACTTTACACAGTTAAATAAATAATATCTACTATATATTTCCATTTAAATTTGAACTGATTTCAAAGGTTAATGTAGACGAATATTGGCACTGATCTCTATAAACAAGCTTTTGTAGGTTTACATATTTCTTTTAATTTTTTTGTATCATACTTTACACAGTTAAATAAATAATATCTACTATATATTTCCATTTAAATTTGAAGTAAAAATGATATACTTTCCTACAACGATATTATATCGTAGGTCCCTATGATGAGTAGTACGGTTCAGATTTGCCGCGAAGACTTGTACATTTCATCTTTTCCGAATGAAAAAATCTAATTTTTTTGTAGAAAAACAAATAGTTATTTTGGTTAAAACTAATAGAAGTGCAATATTTTTAAAGTTGCCAAAAAATTGTTGAAAAATTTCGAAATTTAAAAAGTTGTTATGAGATTTAATATTAATTTTTTTTCTTCTAATTAAAGTTTTCAATAACAAATTTTTTAAATTTCGAAATTTTTCAACAATTTTTTGGCAACTTTAAAAATATTGCACTTCTATTAGTTTTAACCAAAATAACTATTTGTTTTTCTAAAAAAAAATTAGATTTTTTCATTCGGAAAAGATATGAAATGTACAAGTCTTCGCGGCAAATCTGAACCGTACTAGTCTTCGTGGCAAATCTGAACGTACTACTCTTCGTAGGGACTGACGATATATAATATGACTTATTGCAATATGTTTGTATTCAATGTATAAAAAAAGGTAATTATTTTATTGATATTCATTGATTATTAAGTGTGCTGATGACAAATGTTTTAGATAATGTACTTGTTCAGTATGTAAATAATATCCAATGAGATAAAAAATGTATGACAAGAATTTTTTGTTTTTGCGTTTGTTAGCACTCTTGTTATGAAACAATAATGTTTACGTTCTGATTGATCTATCCCATACAGCATTCATAATAACAAATAAGACTGACATATTTACATACGAAAACAGTTTTTAACATATGCAAGACCCTAAAAAAAGTACATGTCTAGTACATATAAAATCATCATGTCATATACGAGGATCCACATAACGGTATATTTGAATAAGATCATTTCAAAGTATGCCATACTGTTACAAGTTTTCTAGGATTTTGTAAAACAGAAAACCAATGAAGCCGCTCCGTCATATCCCGAACTCCTTTGCCAAGTGCAATTTTGCCTATGCATAGATCTTTGGGTCTCTGGAACGAGCTTACCGAATCTTCACTGTCGCTTGGTATTTCGTTCATCATTGGCACATTGTTATCCACTTGCGTTATCTACATTAAAAATTGGAGTTGAGTAGGTATATTTTATAGTACACGATGATCAAAATAAGTGTGACTAAGATTCAAAAATGTTTGCACTTAAAATCTGTTTGATAACATTATACATATTATTTATATATTATTGGTAAATAAATAATTGTCTTAGGCATTTTTTCATGATCAAAATAATATGGAATGATTTTTTTTTAAATATGCTATAAGAAAGAGTTTGAAATGATCATTAAAAAAATACATAAGATAATTATTTTTTATACGATGTTTACGTCAAAAGTTGCGGGCCTGAAATCTGAACATTTTTAAAGATTGACATTGAAGAGTTAATAAGCTACATGAATTACATGGCAAACGTTTTAAAACAATGTATATATTTAATCAAATTTTAAATAGATATTTTGCTTACTTTACTGCACAAGATAATGAGGAACTGTAAGGTATCCATTTGAGTTGCAGGCAGATCAAATGTGAGCGTTTCATTAAATTCAGGTTCTGGATTAGCAGGGATCACCTTAGTTTTCTTCTTTTTAATTCTTCTCCCGGTTTTGCCATTTAACATTAAGATTCTTACATACGGATCTACAATAAAAAAAAGTTATTTTAATTTTTACGATCAACAAAGTATTATTACGACGACTTCAGTAGCCTCTAACTTGAACAACAGATAGCAGTAGTCGACTTGAAAATACATTTCACGTTGCAAAATGAGAGTTTTCTTCGTAAATTAGATTTCAGCCGTGCACTTACTAAATTCGTTTACACTCGGAACTGCCGGCATGAACTTGATGTTGCGCAGTTTCATAACATTTATCGTTAAGCGTTGTGCGGTCGGAAGATAACTTATGCCGAGTAATATATTTCCGTATTCCTGCAAGAGCATTATGTACAATTACTGAAATAATATACTGACCTCTTTCAATGTCTCTTATACTTTACGTAATTATTTTATTTTTTTAATGTTGTAGGCTTATAGAAATAGTGCGGAACAAACCTGTTTGGACGGCTTCATTTGAAAATTAAAAAGGTGGGTTTCCGGACTCAAAAAGATTCGTTTGGCATCTCTCAGTGGCACTTGTAGTTCGCAGAGTTTCGTATGATTCGCATATCGATCGTGATCGTGAGCTTCTATGTTCAATATCCAATCCTATAGATAAATCACGAAAGAGATAAAAATGTATCGAAAATATTTTTCAATCGTAAATAATGCGTAAACTCTCCGAATTATTAGCGTACTTTTATTTCTTGAGGATTTACTCCAGTTATAACAAAAGATTCTCTAAAAACTGGACTGGCCGTGTGTCTTACGCCCTTGGTTTTAAAACTATATAACTTCTGCTTCTTCCGATGGGTCCAAGATTGTTTGATCACCTCCAAGAACACGTAAGGCTCCAAAGTGCAGTTATATTGTTTTGGTGGAAGACCAGATAATGCCTAAGAGTATAACAATTTTTTAATTATTTCATAATGTTTTCTTCATGGAATCACAACTCGATTAAGATATTATGATCTTTTATTTATAAATCTTGCATGAGTTTCATAATCAATTCATAAAAATATAATATTTGTTTACCTCTATGCCAATAACTAATTTTGCAGCTGTGATCCCTTCGCAATGTGGCAAGTAGCGAAGACTCAACGTTAATTCCGTAGGAAAGTGTTTCTCTTTGGTTCCATTTTTTTGTTTTGGTGGCTGCACGAGATTCTAAATAACATAATTACGTATTTCACCACATCGAGTATATACGTAAGAGTTTATATACTTTAAAATGAAATTTAGAATTACCACGACTGACGAGGTGTCGATCGTTTCCAACCGACTATTTTCAGAGATGATAGAGTTTCTAGGCGACGTCGAATTTTCGCAGATAGTTCCTGGTTTGAAAAATGTTTATTCATTTAATTCTTTGTAACGTTTTGTAATTTTTATATTTTTGTCATTAAAATAAATAAAAATTACCGTTCTCCGTGTCGTACAAACTGCCCAATCGCCAAGACCTGTAGCTAACATCGTTCAGACTCAAATTTTCCTTGGTTTTACCATTGTACTTCAAAGACACCGGTTTTTCGACTTTTTCTGAAATGAATACACTCATTTGAAATATTTAAATGCGTGTTCATTTTTGCATAATTTTGTGAATTAATCGTGCGCTTATTTAAAAAATATATGTTTAATCTTATTTTACACAGCTATAGAAAGAATATACAAAAAAAGTTTCTACAAAACATGTGCGATCTTCTTTATGAAGAGCACGTAAAATCAAACAATTGCTTTTGTCGCAAAACACATTCGATTATGCAACGGTACTGAGCTCGGAAAAAAAAACGCAAAAGTCCAACTGCGGCGTAACGTGTAGCTTCAACGTGCACATTCTGCATATCGTGCAGACCGATGCAACGTGATGGATAATGGGACTGTATGTCGCGCAGAAAAATGAAATATACATATATCTCCTAAGAAGCGTGCTATGGACTATTCGAGAAATATTCATGACTATATAGCCTTTGCGCAATGCTTGAAAAAATTGAAAATTTGCCAACATGTATACGAGCCTCGATAATAAATTCTAATGCGTAATACAAAAAGTGAGTGATGCTTGAAATTTAAATTGTTCAAAACGTCAATTAAATTGTCATAGCAAATTTATATCTTATCCACAATTTAGTAGGTAAATAATTAATTATTGAAGCATGGTGTTACTGTAAAAGCGTTGCATATTGCAAATTTAGTAGAACTATAAAACTTGTATAACTAATTTTATTCAAATCAGTAAAATGTGTACCTTATACTACCTAAGATTATAATCAAGGGTAATAATTATGTTCAGCAACATATATAAATAGAGTTATGCTGAGTATATTTCCTTTACCAGCTATGATATTGGTTATTGAGAACTTTGAAAACCCAGTAAGTCCATTTTACATTTTGTTTACAATTGAACTATTTATAAATGCACAAAAAGGGTCTTTTATCAATTGATTTTTATATAGATCTTAAATCGAGCGACAATTAACAAGCATAGAGTATGCAGTGTCCCATTCTGCTAATTTGGCCAACAATAGGTTAAAAACTTACTTCGTGGTCTAACACATTCATAGCCGATGCATCCTGGAGTGACAAAGCAAGCAATAACTAGTATTGCTATTATTAGGACGACGGCAATCACAGAGTATATTATTATTTGGCCCACTGGGCCAAAAAGATCTTCGATCACCATTCACTGAAAGAAAAATCCTCTTTTTAGTAATTGCACTCATCTATACCTGTGCTTCTTTCTGATGGAAAGAATAAATAAATAAATTATATTTGACTATCAATATTTGTACTATTTATAATAATTTTACAGAAATATATAGTGATACCAAAAATTTGTACATTTCAACTAATTATGCCTTAATGTTAATGCAAATAATTCAATTGAATTGGTCTATAATTATAAGTTAGCTGATATTGTTAATTCATATTCTACTAGAATTAAAAGATAGTAAATAAGTTCATGAGTATAAAACAAGCGCTCAAATAAGAGAATGCAAAGCCGATTACGCGAGCGCAGCTGATGCATTACTCTGGTAAAAATGTATTTCACTAAATTCTGTTTCATCCGCCTGACACACACACACACACACACACACACACACACACACACCAAAAACACTTTACAATGCTCTACTCGATCTACATAGCTACATAACTTAAGTAAAGTATTGGATACAGCCCCCGCGGGCAGGCACACACTAGCATGCCGATAGCGACTTATCACGCACCGTCGGTTTCCGGCTCTTGCTTTCGTAGCCGTAGCAAGCACTTGTGTCAGCAAAAAGCGAAATTCTATAAGTATATTATAGTAGGTGTGGGCCCGTATACTTATATTCAGATATGTGCTGCGGGGGTGATAGGAAAAGGATTGGAGAGAATACGCGTGACACTTTTTCGCTGGCAAAATATGTGTGCGAGGATTTGTCTCTCAATAAAAGTATAGCATATGTGACTCGAGTTTCACGCGTACTTATTCTCAAGAGTCGAGAGTGATTAAAAGTTTTCCTTGCGCGCGTGAGCCTTCCTGTTGAAAAGCACCGAAGCGCACGGGTTTCATTGTTGTTCTGCGATTGAGCGATTTCTTTCTATTATGAGTCTCCGGTCTGTGAGTAGGTATATGAATAAATTTGTGCAATACAAAGTTTTTGTCAATGGATGCACTGCATTCCTACTAGTGCATTGCTCTGGATCATTTTGCATAATTCTGTATAAGTTTTTATTGGATCGAATTAATGAAACTTGCGTATATCCACGAAGAACAGAGTACAGTTAATTTTGTTAATGAAACATAAATTTGAGCTTTTGCTTTTGCGCCATCACTTTACTAGCTATTGTTTATCTCCATTCGGAGTAATTATATGCTTGCAGTGTTAAAATATGTTTTTCTCCGTGCGATAAGTAAAAAACAATACCTTTTGTATATTAAGCATGTGATTTTTGCGAATGCTCGTATACAGATTTTTTTAAATGTTAATTTATTGTAATACATGTACAATATCCTATCTCTCGTCTCGCATATATATTTGTAGATAAACTGACTACTAATCACTTTTAACTTCTGAAAGCTTGCTGTATATATTTATGTAATTTCGTATTTTCGCTGAAGTTAAGAAAAAATTCTACTACATATTTTATACTAGTCGTTTTAACTTACAATAGTTGACAATCCAAAATTAAATATTTAACAATTGTATGCTCCGTACATTATTAAGTAAACGTTTATTTAGCCTTGATTTAAAAATAGATTTCAGGTTGAAATACTTCTTTTTATAGCATTATATGGTAAAAATGGAATTCCTTCAAACTCTGCGGTCAATTTCTAAACCGCACATAGCTACGACTAAAAACTTGAAAGGACGAAACTTAAGTATTCAATAGAAAATTATAGAACAGTTACTTTTTCACGTCAGTTTGTCGTACCGAAACAATCACATTAATAATTATAACCTATACTCCATAATAATGACATGAATAAATACCGAGAATTTGTAGGTTGAGGCAGTCTACATTAATTCAACTTGAATAAATATAATAAATTTTCAAATGCAACAATTTTAGCCGGTATGAAAAATTGAAATACTGATCACTTGAAGAACACAGAGGCCGAATCATAAATAATATCTAGACAAGCGTAAACATTGATTGGGAAGAAATAACAAAAAAGAAAATTAAGCCGACGCCAAGACAGACCGTTTATGATCTAACTTAAATTCAAGGTGAGAACGTGCACCTTACCTCTTGAACGTACATATACGTAGTTATAGTAGCTAAAAATACTTCGGTTGCATGTTCGCCTAGTTTGGACTATGCATAACTTGTTGCACGGATTTTAATAATAAATATTTATTTCGCATTGTGCTAATTAGTAATTAGTATCTGTTGCAAACTTCAAAGCTATTATGTGAATAACGATAATAATAATATTTTCGTGTAAGTTTACGTGTAATTTCTGAGAAGAAAAAACATTTTCACTTTCGTTACACGTATATCGAGTCTTTTACAAATTTTGTTACGAAACGCGTTGATTTGTTTTGTTTACACTCGCGTTGCACAACTGGTTGTACCAAGAAGATTCGCGAAGCTCAAAATCAAGTTACTTATTCCAAGGCAGACTATACTTTATAGCAGCAGCGGAGATTCAGTTCGCCTGCCACAAAATAATTTGCATCGCTATCTCTCTCTCTCTCTCTCTCTCTCTCTCTCTCTCTCTCTCTCTCTCTCCTAACGTCTGTCGGCTAAAGATAATAACGGTTAGCATAACTCAAACTGAAGCTGATGTTTTTTTGTAGTAGCGTAACGACTACGTATCAGCCGCCAAACCCAACGTTGCACGTTTGGTTTTAAAACTGTGAATTGATACCATTCAATTGACGCGATTGAAAAAATCAATATCGATCTAAGGAATTAAGCTACAAATATATACTCACTCGACTAGGTAATAATCCCATTGCCGAAACGCAGCGTTCCCAGCTCCCGCTCAACGGCATCTGTTGCGCGATCAAAACAAGCCCTGCGCGGCTGTTTTCCCGGAGCAATAAGCCGCGCGCACTCGGCTCTCGGCGTGCGCGAAGAGCCCAAAAAGGAGGATACAATTACGAAATGTGCAGCAGACGCGCGGCTCGCAATGCAAATAACGCGCGAGCGCGGCGCGACGATTTCCACCTGTGGAACCGCGCGCACTGGTGGTGGAACGAATACTAAAGACGCGGCGGCGACGACGGCGACGCTGTAGCGGCTATATGCGCCGTGTGTATATAGAGTATGACGCGTATGCCAGTGTAGCGCGTGTATGTATATAAAGCGACGATCGATTTTTCTCCAGATGCTAATAATTCTTGTGCGGAGCCTGCCTTTGCTCTACGCTAATGCGAACTTTATGCGACGATTTCGCGTTAGTGTTCAAAGTTTTACGTTGCAGAAACGATTCGAGGCTTTGCGGTGCTTTGAATTGGTTTACGCTCTGACTTATTTGATTATAGGCGTGCATATTGCGCGTGTAACTTTGCAGGCCTTGGAGGCAAATTGATTAACTTATTGCTTTTCGGTGTAGAGTCGACGTTTTACGTACAGACCATGCGTATGCGGTTGATCCAATTTTCAAAACTTCTATTTACTCTTCACAGTGCATCGTGATTTGCCCTACAAAAGCTGTAAACGCAATTAT
This sequence comes from Nasonia vitripennis, assembly GCF_009193385.2. Taxonomy (NCBI): domain Eukaryota; kingdom Metazoa; phylum Arthropoda; class Insecta; order Hymenoptera; family Pteromalidae; genus Nasonia; species Nasonia vitripennis. Next base: position 22,570,231 of record NC_045757.1, on the reverse strand, counting down.
GTTGGTAAATTTTTTCAAAAAGCTAAACTAGCCCAATTTTCAAAAACTTTTGAATCGACTTTATTTAAAGCACAGAACTTCCAAGATTTTGCGGGCGTTGCAAGAAATGCAAGAAAATCCCGCGGTGTGATTTAAAATTTGAAAACCTGTACTGCATATCAAATTTATGTACATAAAATGTAAAATACGCGATTTAATAGTTCATGATAGTAGATGATAACTGGCACTGTGCTGTTTACGAAATAAAAAACAGCTGAGTTTAATCAAGCAGTAAAAACACAGCTTTTTCCGTTTATAATTAAAAAAGATAATAATGTTATTCGCGTCGAAACGCTAGCAGCATAACCATACACACAGGTGCACACGTATGGGTATGCAAGGTGCAAAAGCTGCCTGTTATTGAAGCACATTCTTGAACAGCAAGTTCAAGAATCTAATGCATAATGCTATTGTTAGAGCAGAGCGCGCTATTCGCTTGCCGCGGTTATCGGTGATAATAACGCAAGCGACCGCTGATTTATCCAGTTGATACCTGGGCTAGAGTACCCGATTGGGCTTTGCGTGGTAAAAAATTTCTCCTTTCTATCAATCTATCAAAATAATATACTTTATCCGCACAGGAAGTGCATCATTTTTAAAAATTATAATTCCACGCGCGTTTCGTATTGTTTTATGATTTCTTTTTGGCAATCAATATATATGCAGTTTGAATCTTTTCCATTAAAAGAAATTCCTACTTTATCTATTTGATTTGAATAACTCATGAAATCTATTATTTTAGCAAATAATTCTAATTAATATTGAATACTGTATTCGCAGATCTTAAGCCCCTTCCAATCCGCAACCTTTTACACCCGACAGAACCTATGTTTATCATTTTCTACGGGGCAACTATCCCTACTTCACCACGCATCATAACAATTTTACGCAAATTTGTTCAAAAACCAATGTTTTCGAGAGAAAGGTTGAGTCTAAAATTCGTTTTCAAATTATACATAAATATTGTCATTTTCCTGCTCACGAGATGTTAATGTTCCTATATATTGTTATATTTTATTTAAAATATGATATGTTTTTAAGCTACTGCAATATAAAGCTCCTACTGCTCAAGATGGACATACATTCAAAGATGTATTATAATTTGCATAGGAAAGTAAAAACTAAATATCATTGCAATTATCGTATACTACATAGCACTCAGTATAAACCTAGAGTAGACGTTGTTTCCTCGATCTCATCATCATTTAAATCATCGATAACGGTATGCCCACGAGGGCAGCAAGTAATTGATTAGCCTGAAAATTATACACGAAAAACAGAAAAAATATCACGCGCACTTAAATGCGAGAATGTATGATGACCGCAACGATCACTTTTATTTTCATCGAGTCGACTAAACCAAGCGTACCGGGTCTTCGAAAAAGACTATCAATCTTGTTTATGGAAGTTTAAGTAGTTAACTGTATTAAGAAATTTTCTAAGCAATCAGAAAAATGTATCTCATTGTTTTTATTTCTTAATGGTCAGATTTTCAGTTAATCATTCATTCATTATACCGAGTACAAAGATTGTTTGACCTTTGATTGACTTTCAAGCGAGCTGTAATCGCATTTTTTGAACTTTCTCGGCAATCGAGATAAATAGGTCAGGTTCATTTTTCGCTCACTTTTGACTTCCGGGATCCCGCAGTCGTGCTCGAGCAACCGATCCTTGACCAGCCAGAGTCGATCTCACGAATGAATACCTCTAGTAAAAAGCCACGCAATCTTAAACTTAGCGTCCAATCTGTCGATTTTCTCACATCATTTTCAGCCGCGGCAATGAAAAAGCGCATCTACTTTACACCCCCGCGACGAAGCCGCGTGAGCCTGCAGAGTTATAGTATATATACATGCAGGCGGCATCGTGCGCGCGGGTTATATATAGTATAATATCGAATATCCTCGAGCCCGCAGCTCCTTATCGAGGGCAGCCGTCGCATCGCATCCATCCCCGAGCTCGATAAAAGCGCAATCTCGTACACGCAGTAAACTCGGGGGGAGAAAAAAAACAGCCAGGCCGGCGAGCTTGCCTCGCGCGCTTGTCGTCGTCGCACCTGTCCGCCGGCGAGTGACACGGCCGCTCGCGAAATATAGCGAGCACGGAGAGAGCGCTTTGAAGACCGTTCCTCTACAAGTATATTATATTGTAGTTGTCTTTCTCTTCGTCCGAAGCGGTGGCCAGTCGTCGACCTCGATCGGCGCAACGGCGGGGGCCCCTTTCACTTGAAAAAGCCGCGCGCGAGCGAGAGAGCCTTTCCGGACTCGCTTTTCGAGCCGCTGAGGCTCTCCCGCGGCGCAGTTCCACACCGGACACGTCGCGAGTAGCGAGCGAGCTCTTTTCCTTTCGACGCCGCTGACTGTGGTTTCGCCACTTTCCAACTGGGCATCCACTGCTGCTGCTGCTGCTGCTGCTCGTCTAGTCGGTTTCGATTTCCTCTGCTCCGAGTACCCACGCAGCCGCTTGCTCTGGGTGCTTTTTCCCTTGGTGCAGGGCAGAGCTGGAGCTGCAGACTCCCGATTGCATCGTCGTATACGCGGGATGAACGACCGCGGAGGCGGCTAGCGCCGGCGCGCGCTGATTTCACTTTCAAAGAACCAAAGTTTCGGATACGTTGGCCTTTTTCCTCCAACTCGGGCTGCCGGCTGCTGCGCTGCAAAGACATTCGAGCACTGCGGAGGACACTGCGGCTCGCACGTGGGGCGCTGCTATACCTTATTCATAGGCGTCATCAAAGTACGCACGCGGTGAGTACTTATAAAATCTTCGTACGATAATCTTTATAATATAAACGCTTTCTCCGCCGGAAACGCGTACAAAAGTTCGCGGCGTCTCAAAGACTCGGCCCGCTATAAGTAAGAGTGAATTATTAGCGTTCTCGGATGAAAATAGTTTCTGCGCGTTGCATCGGGTAAGTAAAAGTGAAATCAAAATTATGAGAAATGCGGAGAACGAGAACTTAGCTATGCTGATGCGTAACTGAGAAACGCGATAAAAGTGAGCTAGAGTCGCTCGAGGCTCTCTTTTTGCTTTCTGCGCGAGATATCCATAGAATATTTGCATATCGCGGTCGGCTTCTTTTGTCGATGAAATGTAAATTCTACCTTGCTGTACGTAAAGAGAGGCGCTCCATATACCTGTTCTGCGAATTATGTGTCATTGGGATGCGTCAATTGTACAAGTACAATTACAAGAAGGTTCCGCGCGCACAGTATGCGAAATTGTACAAATGTAATGCTGCATAATATTGTATATTTATGTAATGATGACATCAAAGTCATTGGGAATCGAGATGGTTAAATTGTGTGTCTGAGTTACGAAAACGAAAATTTTAATTTAAATTTGACCATACCTAGCGCATGTATTTACCATTACTCTAGCAACATGTTTATAAATTAGAAAGTAATTTTGCACTATAACACGAAATCACATCTGAATATACACCTCCTCTCTAACTGATAGCCAAAATGACAAGTCCACTTTTCGCGAAAATCGCGAGTAACATGGATAATCAGTAACATCGATTGCTCTGCAATTAGACTTGCAATGCGCGTTCCGTGGGCGAGAATCCCAGTATAGGCAAGTCTATTATAAAGTTCCCGACATAAAGACATAACTCGATGCTTTCACATAGCGCATTGTATAGTGGATATGTATATTAAATGTGTCAATCGACCCATATCGCATCGCGCCCCATCTCGTTTCGTTTGCTCTGATCTTACAAGTTTGATGAACATAGAAACCTGCATGCCAGCTACATTTTCAATTAAAATGTCAAATTGTCGGTATATCGTCAAACAATGAGTTTTCTTTGACAATACGCAGGACAGCTGATTTTCCAATTAGCTTACAATATCGTCGCTCTATACGAAGACTAGCACAGTTCAAATTTTCCACCAAGAGTATGTATAGCACAGCTTACTTGACGCTCGCTAGACCATCACGACTCACACGCGTTTGCCGCGAAGAACAGCCCAACTCGATCGCTGCCCGATTCAACTATGCAAGCCGATAAACTGTCGTAATCTCTTAATTTGTCCCATCAGTATTCAAAGTTTTTCATCTCGCGGATTGGAATTAGAAAAAGTCGCATCCAACAGCAATATACTCACTGCAATATACTCACTGCAATATAACCTGAATACCGCAGTCCGTCAAAGCGCCTCTCGATGAAAAAGCCTCCTGTGTCCTCCTCCTTTCGAAAAAAAAATATATACATACACGTTTAAATTCCCGCGTGTATCCTCGAAACGCAGGAAAAAAACAAGTCTTCTGTAAGCGCTAAGTGACGCAACTTGTTGCAGGTCGCGCAGAGCCGAGGGAGAAGAAGCCATGGTGTCTCGCCGGCCGACGTAATCTCGCGCGCTCAGTCCAGAATCTGCCGCCGTCAGGATGCCGTCTTCGAACGCGAAGGCCGTGGCTCTGGCCGCTCTGCTGCTGCTCCTCGGACACTGTGAGTAATTAGCAAGCCTACGTATAGCATTATACATGCCGATTGGCCGGGCCCGCGTGGCCGGTTTTTTCTTCACTTTTCGGCCGCGGCCTTCGCCTACTTAGACTTACGATGGACGAGTCGCACGCATTGAGAGATCATCGGCTGCTCTCGCGTGCGATGTATAACTTGCTCCGGCCGACACGGTTTTCACTTTCTGCCGACGCGCTCGCGTGATCTATGCACGCGTGGCGGCCCAGCGGCTCATCGCACTACTGCTGTAATTTCGTATCCGCTGGACGGGACTGTTACTCGTTGCATAATCAGCGAGAGACGTTATTTATGCCGCTCTTTTGTGCGCTTTCGCGGTTGAATAGCTGACTAAATGCCGCCTAGCTGATCGTTCTATTTCCAGAAGCACGAACGAGCATTTGGAAGAAAGAGATGCGATTACAATCTGTAACTACTTCTGTCCGCGTGTTTTTTCTTTCTTTCTCGAATACTTATTGGACTATATATTTAACTTGAAAAATTATAGCTAGAATTTAATTAAAAGATATTCAATATCACATCAAATTTGATCCATTACAGGTGCCAATAGCCTGATTATTCCTGAAGAACTTCCGACCATCCTCTCGCTTATATACTCGAATATTCCACCAATCAAGAAAGGTACGTTGAACAAATTTTGTTCTGTCACTTGTGAGCCTTGTTAAAAGAACAAATTTCGTCTCGAGGTCCTTTCAAACGCTTGACTTGCTTTCACGTGTAATAATCATGCTCTCAGCTCATCAACACATAAGTAGTAATATGAAAAGCAGAAACTTTTAGCAACTTTGATTCACGAAATCTTGCAACACTCGCTTAGTACAAGGTGCTAAAACGGGCCTGCTCCTTTCTCTTTGAATTTCATTACATTCCATCTGTTCGTCTCTGTCATTTCAGGAACCGACTCGAGGCTTGGCCTTGGTTTTAGACTCGGCGAGCACGCCGACTTTCAAGTTCTCCTTGAACTTGGACCGCAAAAAGAAACCGATCCCATCGGCAATGATGTCGATTCGAAGAGGAAAAGAGCCGTAAGAATTGATGCAATTTTTTTATTAAACATTAACTTTAACGTTGAATTTAATGAATTTTTCTCTACACACAGGCGACGATGATAGCGGCCATGAGAGGTGATCTCGGCCCTTGGGCCCAAGCTGTAGCTAAATACCAAATGGAGCAAAAAATCAAAAAGGTTCTGGAAAAATACAAGTTGAGCCCTGAGAAGGCGTCCAAGTCCAAGGATTACGCGGATAAGAATACGGAAGACAAGGTTCGTTTTGACGAGGCTGTGATTTCACCTTCATTTTGATAATGAGCACGCGCACGCATACATTACAACGAATAACTTGTTCACAGAGTGAAGGAAACGAGTGGCTTTCAAAATGGAGTCAAGGTCTGGAAGTGAACCCAGACAGCCCAGCACCTGTGCCAGAATACACTTCTACTCGCAAAAACTTGTCTCACGTCAATCGTATGAGAGTAGTGAATGTCCCGAGTACCAGTGATAGCCAAAAAGACAGTGCGAAAAGTGATTTGGACATTCTGAGGCAGCTCTTTGGAAATAATACAAACGAGGCGAAAAGTGCGTAGTAATCCTTGGATCGATATCTATGTAAACCGAGCGATAAGCTTGCTCACATGCCAATAGTTACCAGTTACTTTTATATTTTTGTTATATGTATATATGTGTCTATTTAAAATAATATTACTAATAATACACACGTTTGTTTGCAAAATCTAGTTTACATTTATTATTATGTACTTGACAAACAGTTAATATTTATTTTGGATCAACCGAATACTTTTTAAGAATAATAAGCTAATGCTAAATTTCTTTCACATGAAATGCATCATGGTAATATCATATGGTAAAAAAGAAATTAATAAACTTACGACGCACACGCATGTAAATGCTAAAGACTAGATGGCAAGGCATGAAGTTTCAAAAATAACCAGATAATTTATGCCGAATACAGCGTCCGCGACGAATTGCAACCGCAGAATTGCTGCGTAATATTAGTAAGTAGACTGTGGTGAAAAAAAAGAAAAGAAAAGAAAAGAAAACGTGAAGCTAAGCGAATTTCAGTTATAAATTCCATTAACTGACAACGTTTGATCTATCCATTGTCTATGCTGCGCGACACTCGCGTAAACCGCAGGTGTATTACTGCCACAGCCGATGCCCCAGGAGACTATTCCAGACTAAAACAAATAAATGACGTTATGATACAAATAATATAAAACATACGGGACAGCGTTTTCAGTCACATAATCTACCGGGCATTCACCTGGATAAATCTGCCGGACTGATCTTGACAAACCAAGGGTCCTCCGCCATCTTTGTAACAAGTGTCCTTACTCGCTTCGCCTCCAGCGCATATGAAACTGGGATGCAATTGGAAAAACTGGCCCAACCTCGTGGCTCTCAGGCGAGTTTGACAACTAGCATTATCGATGATGGGCAGGTCTACTTTGCGCAGAATCGTTTGATACGCGCCACCGTCGCCTAGACCGAGTAACGGCAATTATTAGAATCTGCTAATCTGCATTGACGGGCGGAAATGAAATATTCCTGAATTACCGAAAGCGCTGCGGCCCCAACCAGAAGCGTAGCAGATAGTTCCTGCAGCAAAAACTTGTCCCTGCGTTGGAAGACACACGGGCCTAACGTTGATGGCGTAGGTCAGGGGCCTCTGCAAGATGACGAGGGCAACATCGTGGTAGAGACCTCCGCCGAAGAACTGGGGGTGAACAACGATTCGCTGCGCGGGAACCTCTTGGAAGGGCAGCGGCTCGTTCGCGCTCTGCGTGTTCCACTCGCCAACGCGTGCTACCAAACTTCCAGGATCACAGCTTCGCAAGGAAATAAATTTGAGGATTAAAATTTCGATAAAAATTTCTTCTAAGCACACTCGTGATCGCGAGGCAATGAAGCTCTAGTTCTAAAAGTGACGTGTTGCATGATCCTTGTGACATGCGGTCGACAATGCGTGCGCGAATGCACTTTAGTCGTGAGCTAAAAAGGATGTATAATAAATGAGTGGTGTACCTACATTCGGGCGAAGGCGAGGAAATTTTTACGTTTTCTATACAAAATAGAAAGTTGGACAAACTGTTAATAATTGTTCGACTCGAGACTTGTAAGAAGCCGCTCTTTGATTGTCCATACGCACCTTACGACGCAATGAGCAGCCGTGAGAATTGTCCTGCTGTTGATGAGTGAGCCGCCGCATTGGAAAACGTCGCTGCTTGCAGCTTTGCGTATCAGGAGAAGCGACATCCAGGGGAATTCCGCAAAGTACGCAGTGCCGGCTACTTGCTGAGCTGTGAAATAATGAAGATAATGAAGAACAACGCTGTTTCAAGGATTCCGTGTACCTACTTAATTATTGCGCAGCTGCTTATTGTCCTTTTTATTCTCGGTAGAAAAATCGCTTCTTACCGAGGCTGGCGTAGCGCGCGTCTCTCGATCCGCAAGCGGCCGGGGTCTGCTGCCCGGTGACGACCGGCAGTGGATTTACGTAGACGGGGTTCTGCCCGGTAGAAATACCGATGACGAGCTCGGTCCGCTCTCGGTTGAGCAGCCGGCAGCAAACCAAGGTGGCACTGGAGCATGGCCCGAAGCGCGGATCTATGGCCCCCACGCCGTCGTAGGTCACCGCGTTGCCTTCGGCGCACTGGTTCGCAGCTATGCACGTGCAAGCGTTCGCCGTGCCAGGGTTCTTGATGTCGCCCGCGATTATGTTGCTGGACGCCACGGTCTGCGTCTGCGATACGACCGGGTTAGCCTGGGCCAGCGGACAGCACATGGAGTTCGGAGCGGAGCAGGTGCCGACCGGCTGGCCCTGACGTCCGAGTATGAGTCTGGGATCGATGTTGCCGACAGCCGTGATCGGAAAGTAGCCTACGTTGCAGGCGGTCAGCAGCACGCAGAGGCAGCTCTGGCCGATAACTATCGGCGGGAGGGTGACCACTGGCGCCGCGGTCACGGGGACCGGTAGCGTGAACGGCGGAAAGGTCGGGCCGGGCGTCGGCTTCTGCACTGGCAGTTGGGCTGGAAAAGAAAATAATCCATGCTCTTCCGCAGTTGCACAAATATTACAAGTACGTTTTTTCACCGATCTCTCCGCCTACCAGGCGCGTAATTGCAGCACACGAAAGCTCCGATGCAGGTGTTGGCGAGCTGCTGGCGCGGATTTATGATGCCGGTGCCGTCGACGATGCCGCCGCTGCCGTGGAGAGCGCACTGGTAGACGGGCACGCAGCTGCAGTAAAGGATCTGCTGCGGGGCTGCGACGGTCGTGGGCATCGTCGTCGGAGGCCTGGTCGTCGGCGGCGTAGTGGGTATCGTTACCGGGGGTCGTCGAGTCGTGGTCGTCGGAGGAGTCGTCGGAGGAGTCGTCGGAGGAGTCGTCGGAGGAGTCGTCGGTATCGTCAGCGGAGGACGTCGAGTCGTGGTCGTCGTGGTCGTCGGAGGAGTCGTCGGAGGAGTCGTCGGAGGAGTCGTCGGTATCGTCACCGGAGGCCGTCGAGTCGTGGTCGTCGTGGTCGTCGGCAAAACCACAACGGTGCTCGCACGCAAAAAGCAGCAGACTTCGAGATCGCCGGTGCACCGCCGGTAGCTGAAATATAAGAATTCGACTTAGTCGTACTGCGACCGCGCTTTCGGAGGATAGAGCTTGCGACTTTTTCTCACCGGACATCGATGACACCGGTCCCGTCGCTGATGATGCTGTTGTTGCTGTCGCAGAGATAAAAAGGCACGCAGAGGCAGCCAAGAAAGGGCGGCGAGGTCGTGGGGATCCGGTCGAGCTGGTGCAGCTTGTAGAGCTTCTGCTTGAGCAGGTGCAGCAGGAGCAGAGTCCTGCCGACGGGCACCTCCTGTGCCGTGCCGTTGCCCTGGAGCTCGGTGGCGATCTGCTCGGCGCTCATCTCGTCCCCGACGTCCATGACGGCGCTCAGACAGGAGCAGAGCGTTGCCGCGAGGAGGAGGTGCGCGTTGAGCCTGGGCAACATGCCGATGCTGCTGCGCACCGTAAGCGCGTCCCGGCGAGAATGAATCTCTGGAGGCGCATGCGGCTCTGCGTCCAGCGTCGCTCGGGAATCCCCGGATTATCGCCTGACCTGCGCCCGTGGGCTGTACTCCATTGCCGTAGGCCCGTAGTGTGGAAATCGTCTGGTCGGGAGGGAAGAGGATAAGGATCGTGATTTTGTCACAGTCGTCTACTTCCGTGAATGCGAGCGCAGGTGTGAAACCAGTGTTTGGCAGTTAACGCGAGCCACCGAGCGTGACTAGCGCGTCGCGCATTGCTCATGCGAATGCCACCTCTGCCGCTCAATCAGATTGGACACAGAGATTTTCTCTGTTTTCGCAAAAATTACGTCTCTGCTTTTTTGAGCAACAAATTTTCTAGTTCTACTTCGCCGTTGCCGTTGCGTTACTATTGTTTATCGCTGAACTTTGTTATACTGGCATTGTTGTGCCAGAGGGTCCGTCCGGTATAAAAAGCGCAAAAGAATAAAAATTATATCAGCTTATTTTATACTTTTGTGAAATTAATTGCGTGACTCGCATTTTTCATGTATGCGATACAAAAAGTAAATTCAATTGGGAAAGTCAATTGCGGAGCGAAGGACGAAGTTATGGACGTTACGTTTCAATTCTGTGGAAGAACCCGAACGAGTGACCCACATTACTTACGATCAGTTTACGCAGGTCGGCGTTCGTATTGCACAATATAGAAGAAAATTACGAAAAAGCACACTTTTAACAAGTGGATCTTTTCAAATCCTGACGTCCATGGAAAACGCGTGATTCATTTCCCATTTAAATGATATTGCACTGTGGTATTTCCGGTATGAATTACTGTTGACCTAATAGAAAAGCGTTTCTATTTTTTACGGCAGCTTCAGAATGCTAGACATTGTTACATTTTCTAGGATCACGCCCTACTGCTGTCTCAACCATGATTCGTTTACAAAATTCAATATTATTCAGATTCCGGTGAAATAATCAGACGTTCTAACTTTCGCAGTTCACCGGCACGACTGCGACAACAGACTGGCGCACAATTTTTACCTTATGCGAGTACGAGGTAATGTATTTATACGCATCTTCTGTTTCCGTGCAGTATATAGTGGTCACGCGAACTTTTACATTTATTACAAACACACAGATCATCATTATTAAGACAAGTGTTAAATTTATAAAAAAAGATTTGAACTAATCTATCGTAAATACATGTTGAGCGTTTTGGGAAACTATCAATCAACAATTATTAATCTATGAAATGTAAAGTTGATATGTGCGATAGAAACAAACATGGCGTTAAAATTAATCTACTTTCTCCTTCGTACAAATCATAATCGAAAAAAAAATCTATTTACTTGAACCTAATCGTGCCATTTTCCAAAATGCAATCTGATTTTGTCATTGTTAAACGTAAAAATTTTCATTAAATTTTGAAACAAGTAATTGATATTATAATAGGTTCTCTTTATAAATATCCAAGATTTATTTAATATATTTAATGTTAATTTACTTGACAATTATGGACCAGTAGTAAAAATATTCTTTGAATTATTTTTACCAAACGTCATACAGCAGCTTTCATAACGCAATAATATCGAAAGTGAGGTAAATTGTTCATGCATAACGGAAAGTTGAATTAAAAATAGGTTCACTCATTAGTTACATTCCTTGCATTGCAGTCATTTTAACAAGTCGACAAAACTCCATATGTTCCACGGACAATGACCAGATTGTTATAAAATTGTAAAAGCTTGTTCCCGTACACAAAGCACGTAAATATTACGAAATCAGAATTAGTACGGTAGAAAAACTTAAAAAAATTCTATACAACAGTCAACTTATATAATTCCATTCATTTTATTTGACAATTCTTGATTACACAAAAGGACACAATGGAATATATTAATAATACATCGATATAAAATTAAGTTCAGAAAATATCGCAATACTCACAAAAGTGAAAATGCTATTTTGGCGAAAGTAATTTTCTTTTCTAAATTGATGTATTGTGGAAAGAATGATATAAAATACTCCAGAAAAATGTATATAAAAGAACACGAAACTAAAGATAAAATAAAAAAGATATCAACTGACATACTCACAATACAGAATTTTTAATTCAGATAAGATAATTACTTTCGATGAGTACGCACCTGGCCTTAACACTAATAAACATACAATAATAAATTTATTCTCTCGTAAAATGGCGCATATTTAAACATGAACTGTGCTTCTATAACAAATTTACAATCATGAAAAAAGCTTACATTTTAGATTTTTTAATCTAACGAGAAAATGATATTACTGCATAGTACATATTATTCAAAATAGCAAATCATATAATAAAAGAATCTTAAGTATAAAAACTTTATAAGTGTTAGTCGATGTTACTGTAAATATTTTAACGAACTGAATTGAAGTAAATTGAACCAAAATGCAAAAAATGTATCAGGAAGCTTACAAGAAACGTCACTGTTTTAAAACCTGATAAAAACATATTATTCTGAATAATATATTCAACTCTTCGTGATTTTAAATTTTCATTTGCATTTTATTTAATGAAGCTCATTAAAAGTTTTCAATAAAAAAATACCTAATTTTACAGTAATAATACGCCAATTAAATTTGAGAATAAGCAATAGTTGTACTTTTATTTATGAAACAAAAAGGCATCATACATTATAGTTGTATTTAGAGTAGTACGCCAATTATTACGCCAATTATATAGAATGTAATACCTTTTCATTTATAAAAATAGTAGCAACCATCAATTATCTCCATTGAATTTGAATATTAGTTCAATAAAAATGTGATATTTATTGAAAAACTACAATTCAAAAAGTTCGTTAAAACATTAATAAGTTTATCTTGATTCGATATTCTAAACTTAAATGTAAAAATTTATTAAAATAATCTTGCATAGAGACTGATTCTATGTAACCAAACATTCAAATAATCATGTATTATTTTTATATTTATTATAATTATCAACCAATTGAAATACGATCGTCTCAATGTAACGTCGCAAATTAAGTGCGCTGTAAATTATTCTTATATACATATTAATTTATTTTTAAAGAACGAAAAATCATTGAAAATTAATTTAACGATACACAAAATTAGTATGTTGACAAAAAGCAAGTTGATTAATTGAAAATTGATTTGTTGGATTTAATTTTCAAAATGAGTTGATCAAGTATTATTTTTAAAAACAACGCTCAAAATATTTGATTTGGAACAATTAATTTCAATTGAAAAATTGATTTGCATTTTGACATTTTATCAATATTCGACTTCATTGAGACTCAAAAATCTTTGCATATTTTCAATTAATCCTGGTATAAAATGTCATGTTTCAATTATTTAGAAGTTGATGCTTTATTATTATTATTATTATTTTTTTAATCAATGACAGTGAATTAAAATATTCATATGTTCAATTTTTTATGAAATGAAACATTAAAATGCGACGCTCATTACAGCGGGTACTACTAATAAGATCTTAACATAGAAAACATATTAATAACGACTTGCAAATACGACGATCTAAATTAAAATAAATAATTTATAATTTTATAATGTAATCCTGAATTTAGATCGTTAATCAAGATATCTCTTGCAAAACCTAAACAGGGCTTAAATTATCATTAGTAGTTATGCGAAAATAAACGCTATTCTTTATGCTCAAGATTTGTCAACCTTTGATCGAGCTTATTCAGCATAGTAATCCATATATTTTATTGAAAATATACTGTACTAGTTGGAAGTACTCTATGAAAATCACTAAAAAAACAGTCGTTTTTTATAGATATACAAAATGGCTACAACTTTGGTAACGTGATAAAATCTCATTCTGCCTATCATAATATCCTTTTTTGTCCATCATAGACCTTTGTACTTTTTCTCGTAATTTTTCAAAACGTTCTTTGAACGAAAACTTATTTTACAACGTTCTTGGCTATAGAGAAGTCAAATGCTTTGACAGAAAAAGCGAGTTCTAGCAATGAATCTCAACGTTCAGTTTCCATAGCTAATTATACATCAATACAACAAAAATTATTTTAAGCTATAGCCTCAAAAGGAACCTTCATAATGCATTGATGAATCACTGCTTGAACATTGCCAATGCGTATGCATCTCTAAAGCTTTAAATAAGCATTTTTATGCTCTATAGTTTAGTTTCGTTTGACTTTAGTCAAAAATCACTCATCGAATAAAAAGTTCGATGCATCATTTTCATTTATAACAATTGACAATCACAATCATGTCATGGATCAAAAAACGAAAATGCGCTTTTTTGTAAAAAATTCTTAGCTTTGTCTTGATTTAACTTACTTGCTAATATAGTCACTTATAAATTATCGTATCAAAATTTGAAAATTGTTTTCAACTACGAGTACGTAAATCTAACTCCTACTTCCAGGCGTTGATTAAGGCATTTAAGAATTCTGTTTTATTTATAAAACATGATGAACTGGGTTTAACTATATAGTATATAAAAATCGTAGCTATATACAAATGATTTATAAATCTTAGAGAAAAGATTTGTAAAGCTAATGTTAGAAATATAAGAAAATTATATTCATGCATGCCAAAATTAAGATAAAGAATTCCATTTGTTTCCTCCTACAAATAAAGAATCCTTTCTATATTTTAACATTGGCTTTGTCTTTTCAGCTTTTCGATGATTCACATACAAATCGAAATTCCTAGCAGCAACGGCTACAAATTTACTTGTAAATTTGCCTTCTTGATTAGGCGGACAGTTAACCTGTTTCTACTTTTTTTGGATACACCTATATCTTACATTTTATGGTGCATCCAGAATCTATGGTAACTTACATGATTTACTTTGAACGACGTCGGCCAGTCGAGTTCCTTAAAGTCTTCAATGTGTTCATCGATGCCAACGAATGTGTCTGCTTGTTTGCTGGGCAATACTTTATCGTGTGAGCAGCATCCCCATTAGCACCACAAATAGGACACGTGTAGTTCCTAGAGTCAAAAAACATTCAAATTTTATTGCATATTATTTGATGAACAAAAATATAAATAAACTTGGCACAAACAACTGACATTGAATTATGCATACCTTAAGATAGGACAAAGAATCTTGCCATCGGCATCTTTCAACAAGTGCTTCTTATAAATCTTAATATCTTCCCCATTATTTTTGCAGAATACGCACTCATTCGGAAGTGGCTTCTTATTCTTCTTCTTACTGGGTTGAGCCGGTACGATCACTTCATCTGGATCTGGACAATATTCGTAATCACGACCGTTGTGCTTGAACTCTTCCCAGACGTCATCAGCTATTAAAAAAAATAAAACGTAAGCATACATAGAGTTTTCATTATTTTCCATGCAATCGTGGTTGATCAGTTATTTGATTCGAAAATTGTCTGCTCCCCAACCAATAATCGGTGACAGAATAAATATTGCCGATCGTAAAAGTATAAAAGGGATGCAAAAACAATGACGCCATTCATCCATGTAGGAAATAAGTGTTAGCTCGAATCCTGCATCCCGCCCAATTTCTCATTGTGAAGTGTTTGACGACTCTCGTCGTCGATACTTGAGAGACCACACGTTGGTCGATCGGTAAATCACGCGTACGACAGAAAGCAATAAAATTCGAGCTTGGCGTCGAGACTCGAGGGTCGTTGAAAATTTTTCATCTACACTTAACAGGCCTAGGGAAAATAGTCAAGAACGCACGAAATAGCAGTGAAAGAGAGCGGAATATTTTTTTAATTGCCAAGACGTATAGCTACTTCCGAGTAAGCGTTCACACGCCTATTGTTCTACTATAAATACTCGAGCGGTTAATTTGTTAAAATATGCATGTGAAATGTTGATTTTGCCGACTTAGTTAATTTTGAATTCAAGACAGCTTTTCTATTCGAAAGTCACAGATTTTTAGATCGAAATTTTAAGTAGCCTGCGGTACAGAAAGCGGGATTGAGCGTAACAGTTTTCGATCCTCGGCCGGCGCTGCCCTTGTTCTTGGGCGATAGGCACCCGAAATGTAAACATACGCGACGTCATCGCCGCACTACTTCGACTCAGCTAAACATTTTGTCGCATTCTCGATTGCAGCTTGGTTGGGCTCCGCACGCTCAAGTTCAAGGCTTATATAATGGGAGCCGATACATTTTAAAAAATATGTGCTTTTTAGGATGCGTCGCAAACCCAAAGTGACTTTGTCACATTGACGTCGTATTATTTTAGAAAATACTAGTTAATACCGAAGTACAGCAGTGGCTCTTGCTCTATTGACAAGAATACCCGACCTCTGAATTATTTCAGAAGATAAAAAAGCAAAGTCTACCTAACAAGCAGTCAAAATGGTTCAGTTTATGCTAAATTTGCTTTGTAAAAATCCACGACGGATTCTTCGTTCCTCACGCCATAGCGAACTTGTCGCTGCGCATCAAATTCGTATAGCGATTACAATGAATGTACATTCCTTCATGTGCAAGGGTAAATGCGTATAAATAATGTTTGTTCCGATAAGCTTTTAATTTGGTAAAACTAATTTTTAGAAGACGAGAATGTAAAATTTGGCCCTTTTCCGTTGAAATTCGATTTCAAAAGGCCTAATGGTAAATCTAGAATGGAATCAGTGAACTCTGGATCTATACTGCGCCAGCACGTATCCGTACATACAACGACATACTGAGCCGAACGAAACGGGATACTTTTATTTATGCGAATTGATAAACAAAAAAAAGAGTAGTCGGAAAGATATATCAGAACGTAAAGGATTTGGCCGATACTTGAGAAGAGGCGCGTGAGTCTAAAATTTGAACGCTCATATGGATTGCGAGATAAAGTTACTCGAAAGTCCATTACACTGGCATCAGACAGCTATATTGCGAAGCGGCGAGTAAAAACAGAGAGGCTCGTCCCAGGAAAATAAGCGGGGAGAGATTTCCTTTTCTTGGAATCGCGTACGCTGCCGATTTTCGTTGTTGGCATACACACGGAGCCGTACAGACACACGAGTAGAAACAAAGGGGGAGAGAGAAGGTGAGCGCGTTCTCGAGGCGGCACGCACGGGCCCGGCTCAAAGTCCGAGCGAAACGTTTGTTTTGATCCGCGGCGACGCGGAGAGCGAGAGAGCGAGAGAGCGAGACAGAGAGACAAGGAGCCGCGCCGCTCTTGTTCGCTAATCTGCATCGGCGCGCGTGCGAGGGGGGCGACGAGCGTCTTTTGGATGTTAACTCGCTCGCCGATGTGTCGGCGATTTCGCTTTATACACCACCTATGAACTCGGCGAGCTAGGAAAATAGAGAAAAGCCGCGGACTTTTGGTCGTATTTTCACTGTGTACTCGCGATAAGACACCGTGACCGCGACTCGATAATGCCAAACTTAAGAAGCGAGTTTAAAAGGAAGAGTCTGTATAAATATTGTTTACATACAATCGAGCAAGGTGTAGATCGAGGAGCGATACATCAGTTCGGTCACTAGAGAAAAATGATCAACAGTGTAGGTGAACTTGGATGTTTACTGTGCCGAATCCACGGAACTGAGTAACGATGGCATAGTGGACGGACGTACTTTCGAATTATGCCGAATGAACGAATGCGTATCTACGCTAAAGGAAAGGCGATAAACGACAGCGGCAAGCGAGCTTACGATCGACAATGGAAGCCACGGCGGCGGCTGCTGCCGAAAAAACGCGAGAGAGAGAAAAAAAAGACGTGTACTTACTCGCAAATGCGACGGGCGCGTGGCTGACGCGGAAGTCGACGAAGAGCCTGTTGAGCTCGTCCTCGAGGCTGGGGTTGAGCGGAAACAGCATGTTCGGCTGGCTCTTTTGGCCATAGTACTGCGGCATGGGGATCGGCATGCTCAAAACTCGCGCCATGGCGATGGACTTCTTATTCCTTCTTCGACAGAAGCTCGTGTCGCTGCGGCCTATCTTCGGGCTGAGGCTCCGTACCTGGAGCAGCGTTGCGAGGAGACGACCAACTGCTGCGCGCAGATCCTTCCTCGGGCGTCCTCTTGCTCGACCAACGGGAAAACTGCGCGTATGTACAGGTGATCGGCGAGTGATTCGGAGGGAGAGTCCTTCGAAGATCGGCCGCTGCTGCTGAGGCTGGATAAAGCGACGACGGCTCCGTCGGCGTCTGAGTTGTTACGATAGCGAAACGAAACTGACTGCTGACTACTGACTACTGACTACTGATACTGGGTCCTTCGCGCTCGAATCGAACTGCTCCAAGTTCGCGGGAGTAATGTCACCTTCGGGCAGTTCGAGCGAGCAGCGGCCGCGGCCGGCCGGCGAGGGCGCGTCGACGTCTTGAGTGGAAGGGGTGCCGGGGACGGGGCCAATGACAGGAGCGAAGCGAACAGCGCCGAAGGCGGTCGCCGCTCACGCACGGCCACTGCCGGGGAGAAGCTTGACGAGACTCGCCCGCTGCCTGCTTGCCTGCTTCTCCCCCCTTGCGTGCGAAGATGTGCGCGCTGCTGCTGGATTTTTCCGCGACCGGCACGGAAAATCTCTTTATTCTCTCTTACGCGTAGATGCATGCATGGAAGCGCATATATACTTGTACTTATACCTGATGCGCGCTGAACTGTTGTTGGCAGTCGGGAAAGGTATGAAAAATACTCTCTCAGGTTTCAAGGGCTTCGGTTCTGCTGATTGCAGGTGTTTCTAAGCCGCCAGTCTGTGTATACATACAAAGTATGTATGTACATACGTATGGTGAGGCTCACTTGTATAACTCTATAGCCACTTTCGCTTTGTGCGCCTATAAGAGAGATGAATATTTAGATTTAACATAGCAAGATTAAGTTTTTAAACTGCGTGTTTTGAATTTTCAAGTCTTCTTATTTCGGTATTGTCCCGACTGCACCGGGCAACCAAAGTCAGATAAAAAGATGTCTTTTTGTATTTTTTTCTTTCTAATATCTTTTAGAGAAAA
The DNA here is from genome assembly GCF_009193385.2 of Nasonia vitripennis. Taxonomy (NCBI): domain Eukaryota; kingdom Metazoa; phylum Arthropoda; class Insecta; order Hymenoptera; family Pteromalidae; genus Nasonia; species Nasonia vitripennis. The sequence continues at coordinate 22,551,745 of NC_045757.1, read as the reverse complement.
TCGACTACTTTTCTTGAAGTCCATTTACTCGCCAATTTATAGAGATTGAATTAATTTTTTGTATTGCTTGCAATTATTTTTGATTATCGCTCGCCTCCCCGCAAAAAATATCTGACTTACGACTTAGTAGCTAAGTAGAATGCTAAACGTCGAAACCTTTAAAAACAATCACGGCGGTATAGAGTGACAATATGGTTCTTAAGCAGTTAAGCACTATTCACCATATACATGCACCATATAGATGCACGAAACCGTGAGGATGTTATCCCCAAATCACACCCTGAGAATAAATTCTTTGTCCTACAGGGGGCGCGATAACTTGAGTCTTGATAGTCTTGAGATGTCGGGATCTTTTTTTCGGGCTACACTCGCTAAGAAAACTCGAGGGTGAATATAAGTAGTACAAATTTTTTCTGCAAAAGAGGATTACATTAACAAGTATTGCAGGTTCATAGTAAAATACTACTGCACACGTGTTATCCTTGATGAATTATTTAAAATAATTGCAAAAATACTCTCTCTAAGCTTATAATCATCTCACACGGGAAAGCAAAGAAACACGCTCATACCATGAGACAATTCGATAATAAGTATATAAGTAAGTATAAGCGTTCTCAACCTTTTACGCGGGTAAGCCGATACGCCTATACATTACTCCTCCGCGCGACCCCGTACGCTTCCAAGACCGCAACTGCAAGCACATGCGAAACACGTGTTGAAGGATAGACGTGCGCACCTTTGCCTCGCCGTTATATTTCGCCGTGTGCGAGCCGCAAAAAGGGCCGGGAAATTCTCGAGCCAAGGGCTTTAAATGCTTTGACGCCCGTGCGCGGTATGCTTACTCATAATTCTTTTGCTTGTATATTTTCCTACACGTGTTTTGCTTCTCGTCCCGGCCCTTTCGCATTGCCGTTGGGACAGTGACGTTATTTCGGCTTCTCTTGCTCGACGACGTCCAGAGGCTTCAATTTTTTTTACGTCACTCAAAATGCGCACGCGTTTCCAGAGCTTTTTTTTCTTGTTTACGATCGAGGGCCGATTTTTTGAGAGGAAAGTCTGAGTTTCCGAGTCGTTCAAATATCTTTTTTTTATCGTTGCGTCCGAAGAATAAGCTGTTGTCGAACATTTCTTATGCTGCGTGATTTATGACTACGTCGCACACTATACTTCCATATTATATTTCCAAAGCATTATATATATATATATATATATATATATATATATATATATATATATATATATATATATTCGAGCTCGAATATCGTAAATATCAATAATGTGGAACAGAATTACGTAAATTTAAATTAATCCTTACTTCCCAAATATTGCATGAAATACGAATTTATCATTTTCATTAAGAAAATAAGATGCACTGTAAGTAATTAAAAAAAAATAAGATTATGATGTCTAATAAAATTTCTTTTTATTATACATTTTGCATTAATACATTTTCACGCATATTCTAAATAAAATTCAATTAAAGGGTAAGGGATTTTTTAATCAACAATATTTGTATCCAGCATTAAGAAAAAAAAAGATTGACTAATCAAGGGTGCGTTTAGGAACTGTTTTCTCCATGGATTAAATTTGAAATAAAAAAAAATAAACAATAAACTGACTATGTAAAACAAAATTTTCAATAGTATCATTAGGATGCAGTTGACAAAAAGTTCTTACTTACATAATTTAGAAATGATATTAAATCTTTATTCACATTGTTGGCGACTTGGTCTATGTGGTACATCGAATAATGAAAACAAAGTAGAATATTTGTATATATGGTAGATGGTAAATAAGATTTAGCAAGTTCACTATTCTTCATCTTTATTATTACTGTGTAAATATGTAGGCACTGAACAAATAATGTTTCATAATTTGTTTACAAACATTTACACGTACTGATCTTCTTTTGTTCAATTCACTGAATACTCTCTGCGAAGCAGCCCAATCGCGCGTGGAATTACTTTACCAAAGCGCGATATCGCATCTACTTTTGTGACCTTCTCTCGACCCTTTTGAAAAAAGCTTTTTCAATGCATTTCATGAAAATTCCTTCTATCATTCTTCTAGAATGCTATACGCATTTTAATCCAATCTCTAATTGCGATCTTAATCATATATTTATCAATATATATATATATATATATATATATATTGTTCTATTATTCAAAAATTACCACCGAACTAACAATAATACGAATAATAATAATTATGATAATAATAACGTAATAATAGCAGTAGTAGTGGTACAGTAGTAATAATAATAAAATAATAATGATAACGTATATATCAGATAAATTATAAAAAGGTCTAATGTTTAAAAGTAAATAATTAATTGTGCATACATGTGTCGTGAGTACAAGGAAAAAATAAGGATAAACACTCTAACTTTGGCTAAACAATGACACTTCAAAGTTTGTCGAGTACCTTGTGTGTCAACACTTGCGATAATATAGACAAGTTTCGAACCATCAGACTAATTGAAAAGGAGAGAAAGATGGAAAGGGAGCTACGGAGAAAATGGTACAGAGTCTCGTAAAGTACTTGGGATGCTAGTAGTGAAAAGATGTATTGTGATTATCGCTCATCGGTGAAATCACATTTTCTATTTTACATAACGATCAACAATTCCAAATATTCACATGTCGTTTTCCTTTATAAACTGCCTTTAGAAACCTTCACTGCAAATAATTGTACATTAATTTTGACATTAGGAAATAGACTCGCAAGTGTTATGCATCAAATCCAAAATCTGGCACATGTACGCGAATAATTACTTTGATCTTGTTCTGTTTGCAAGATAATAGGAAACTCGACTGACTCTAACAAAATTATATTATCTGCATGGAAGAGCAGATTTATCACTACACACATTAAAATCTTCTTTATTTACACAATTTTTATAGTTTTCATAGTTATCCTCTTCTTTTATGGTTTAATATATAATGTAACTTTGCTTTATTTTACTTGCTTTTCTTGAACCTTGTTGTATTTTTACGATCATACGCCTTAAAATCATTATGATTTGTAAAGATAATAAAAGCAAGTAAAATTTGACTCTGATGCATTCAATGCTTCATAGTTGTTAAAAACTGCAAAAACTTTATGAAAACTGAGTAAAAAAATTAGATTTTCTTAACTTTGTTTCAAACAATAGTTTCAAATTAAAATTGTTACTTAAATTCTATTAAAGATACGTCGGTTGTTTTTGATTCTTGCATCTTTTTTGTGAATATTCCTTTCTAGGTTGCATGTACAGTTCAATAACGATGAGCATACCACATTAACATTTTCTTTATCTTTTACTATTAATAACTCTTGCTTATTTATTGCTTACACTGTTCATCCCTATCGTTATACTTTGTTGCAAATAGAAGTCAGTCGAGTCCCTTCTATCTTCAAGTCGTTGCAATACTATAAACTCTTTACAACTGAAAGGATGAATGACATTTGTTCTATATAAGTGATGGCTGCACTTTATTCACACGGCATTAAATGTAACTTTATACACTGACTCGATATATTATAATCCTGTGGGTGGGTGAACAAGATATAGTTAAAGATTGAGAAAGAGAGACGCTTGATCAGCGGTAAAACATTTTGCGGGCTGTTGGTTCTCTGCAAGTTCGGTCAAGTCAGTCATGGGCAAAGTAGAGCATTGCACTTTGTATGGAATTATGCAAAAACTTATTACTTCACAAAATAATGGCATGATGACAGTGGCTCAATGCATGAAGATATAAAATTGTCTTTTTAGGTTTGTACTTTAAGGAAAAGTGTATTGGTAAACATTTTTTTTATAAATAACAATAACGTTTTATTCTTTTCACATTTGATCAGAATAAACAATGCTTGGGTAATTTTTGACAACCATCCTCATACATTGAAAAAGATACTTTCATTGCGCATTTTCACATGTGATACAATTTTTCCATTCTGCATATTTGTTCTGAAGTATAACATATTTCGTTTGCCCATGACCGATTGTAACGCGTAACGCATTTTTATTTATTTATATAATTTATTTATTTGTCATCACCGATGATGCTTACACGGATGTGTTTCTCGATGGTGGTCCGTTCAGATTAGCTACATTATTATTATAAATATATATTATGTATGTATGTTATGTATATATATATATATATATATATATATAATAGGTCCATGCGTTTAACGCGTGTGTAATGCAATGTGTAACGAGAGTGAGAGCGTGTATACTATAGGAATGTACATAGTGTACGTAGTTTATACTTAGGTTGTGTATAAAACGATGATATACATAATTATTACTTGCTTATATCAAACGACACATAATTATGATATACATTATACATTATATATATATATATATATATATATATGTGTATATATGTATATATTAGTCTCATGGTGCGATAGCCGCATTCAAGTGGCGTATCGTTCGCCGATAGGCTAGTCTTGTCCTGTTTTCATACAATGGTTTTGTAATATACGCAAACACGCATTCGACGCTCTTTTTTCTATATTCATTTTTTCCATTTATATTTTATACTATTTCTGAACAGTATACAACAATGCGTGCGTTTTTTATGATACAAAGACGTCCTCGTGAGTGGCCATCTTTGGCGTTTTTACAGAGTGGATTGGATGTTTTAAATATGTTGACAATAAAAAAACATTCAATTTTTTAATTTTTCCAGAGAAAAAGTTTGTCGCATTGATGACAGATAGAAAATACATTTACAAAGCAATAAAACCAATGTTCGTTTAACTTAATAGATTAAAAAAAAACAAACCTTGATTTCTTTCATTACATCTATATTTTTTGAAAATACATCTTTACAAAAAAATACGGCATTTATTTAAAGCGAATAAAAACATTTTTTCAATAAAAATCCACCATCGGATCTTTTTACAAATAATTAAGGTGCATTCATTTACAATTTTTCCATGCTTTCGAATAAACTTATTATGTAACTAATCATTAAAAAATGAATGTATAAAAAGAAATTTGGTCTTCAACGTCCATACATTTATTTAATTTTAGCTTAACAAAAAAGTCAAAACTTTATTGTTCGAAACGAAAGGAAGTATAAATACAATATAAAACAGACTTATGAGGCTAAGCAAAGTACGACTATCGCTTTGAGCTATCCTTGTGGGTGAAAAGTTAAAAAATCTGACATGGGTGATATAATAGTAAAAAAATCGAAAAAAAAAAATAAAATGGCAAATGAAACGTTATGCGTGCGAAAAATAAGAATACGAGGTTGTTCGAAAAAATATAAAAAATATGGCCAATCATCGTGGACTGTCTGCATAATATAGATTATTAATATTAAATATTAATACTTCTAGTCGTATACCCTTGCTAGAGTAAGAGTGGTCTTGTGCATCTCGGGATTAAGTTTTCACTCCATCCGAGACGTGCATAGGCAATGCAGAGTGCTGCAGCGCAAATACTTTTTATTTTTACGTTTTTGCTTGCTCTCTTGATATGCGATATTACTATCCTAACAAAAACTTGTCCTTACGTTTCTCATTTGGTATGTCTTAGTCTTATTTTTATTTAAACGAAAGGCTTACTATTTACTTAATACAGGTTTTTCGATGAGACAAGATGGGTTTTATCGAATGTTTTAAATTATTCGTGACGATGAGCAGATCTACATTATACAGTGTTTCTTTAATTTTTTATTTGCCAGTGTCAAGTTAACGAATAACTTGTTGAGAAGTGAACAATCGTATAAAAAGTATAATCGTTACATCATTATAACTGAGAGCCCTTGTAAAGTAATCAAAAGATTTATTCAGGAATATAAGATGAAAGAAATAAAATTAATAAAGCATTACTTTAAAATAAATCAAGCCAATTAAAACAAATGATAAATACATCGTTCTTGTTTGTCGATAAAAGCATTATGCTTAGCATAAATAGGCAGTCACATAAAATATGAAATTTGATGTAACACAACATTTTTGTATTTTTTTTGTGCTACTTTTGATTTCTATACAATTAAACTGTTGTTTAGAGTGCTCATACGCAACATGTACAGAAAAATGCATTTTGTATCTACACTTTCTTTTCTTTTATGTACATTCTTATCACCACGCTACACTGTTATACACGTGTGTGTGTGTGTGTGTATTCGGTTGTGTACGGATTATTTTATTTCAAGTTATTCCTCATTAGACAACTTTAAGCTGTAACAAAAAATGCATAATACAAACTTTTATTCTCTTTCGAGACGGGACACACACATTTATATTAGTATATTAATATAATTCCTCAGATTACTTTACTAGTACCCTTTTTATGTATGTTCTGATGCAACTAAGTCTTGCATCATCAAAAATATCAATGGGAATACCTCTACTATATACTTGATTCTTAATTAGTTATACCTTCAGCGAACAGGAATACTCATTTCCAGTCAATGTATAGTAAAGTTTTACGATTCTAGAATACGGCTTATTTTTTCAGCTTATCATTTTCTTTAATTCAAACATTCTTATTTTTCTTTGCTTGTTTCACCGTATTTACGTGCGTGTCTTTCTTATTTTTTACTCTGTTTGCTTTGCCGTATACAAACTCAATTTGTGAGATAATGATTTCGAATGCTTCGTCATCTTCTTTTTTTTGCTTTTTTGTACACGTTATATAACAAAAATAAACTAAATCGCATCGCGCACTGGTATATCCGAATTATTAAGGCATTGCCGACGATCCAATTTTTTACCTCAATAAAATTTTCTCATTTATCCTTTGTTGCCGCGACAAGTGCTTTTTCGTTTTATTTAAACACGATTGCACAACATAAAAGCAGGCATACGTATTGGTTTATTTCATTCACTTCTTTCAGAGTTTAAAATAGTACTCAAACACTTTGTGACAAATAAGATTAATTTTAGGTCTCGCTATTGCACCAGTATTTACAATGGACGTTATTCTTCGCAGTGTCTCAAATAAAAACGTCTCTTTAACATTGATCCGACAATTCATCGTCTATCGGTCGTCTACTTAACCTTGATTCATAATCATACTTGTTTAAATAAAAGCCACTTAAAATTTCTATATAAAAAGCTCGCGCATGTATATTCCTAATAACGTTCTGTCTAAAATATCTAAGTGCAGTAATCCTACGCTGTTTATAAAAGAGAAAAATAGAATTGTACCGTCTAACGCGCTTATAGGCAATATAAGTCATCGATTTCCATTTATCTTCTTATTTCTTCCTTTCGTGTATAATTTTATTTGACGAACTGTTGATTGCAGTTTAGCTTTCAAACCCATATCTCTTTTATTTAATTATTTTGTTCGAGCGCGATTACTTGGGGAGAAAATATGTATTCGCCGTTCGAAAGTTAAACCGCGATCTTCAAGACACCCGAAGTCTTAATTTGATTCCATTCGCGTGGCGTCTTTTTTTAAATTAATTTTATTTTTCTTTTTCTTATTTTCTTAAGGCTTCCCAACGGTCTCATATCATCGTGTTTATATAAACCGTTTGGACAGAAACCCAACAAATGCGTTTCAGTATCTTACATCAATTACGCGGGAAACTCTATTTATCGCCATCTCTACACCCAAAACGTTACTCCGAAATTATTTTAAAAGCGTCAAAACCTCTGCTGTGTGTCAACAGTTGTCGAAACTTTATCATACCGCTTTGATGAATTCGTTAGTTATAAATTAGAGAAACTCGACTTCCATTAGATGCACTTTCTCGATAAAGTTGCACTTAGTCGGAAAACGGTGTGCGATAGACACGTGAAAGAGGCTCGCTCTGCTCGAGCGACAATCTCATACGAGAATCAGCTCCGTTGCACTAGTATCAAAAACAAATTAGAGCAATTTCGATTTAAGGTACAGTGTAATAGAGAGTATTTATTTCTCTATTTTTGACTCCATCCCTCGGTGATTATACAATTTAACTTATTTAAATTAATGCAGGTAGCAGAGCGTTTAACAAACGAGGAAATCAATGGCGGTATTATCAGTTTTGACGGAATACATGACACATTCATTTCGGCAGCGACGTCGCGTAAATTTGGCGGACTTGGGTTCAACGGCTCTGTATCGAATTATCAGCCTCCGTTGGCAATTTTAAGGCTCGTCTACAGTATCGAGTTGTATTGTCGCTCTACGCTCCACCCTAAAGTGTTGAGGCAGCTTCCCACGCTAGCACAACGTACAACAACGAAACCTTTCTCCCTCTCGAAGGAACTGTGAATGTTCAAAACTGCATCTTGCCACGCGCCACGCGCGACCTGCAAAAGGCCGCGTGCCCTACTTGAGATGGCAGTTGGCGAAGAACCTGGCAAAAACGTTGGAGTAGAAGGTGCGTGGGCAGAGGTCCGTGGTGCCATTGTTGTTGTTGTTGCTGCTGCTGTGGTTGTTGTTGAAATTGCTTCGGTGGTTGGGGTAGCGCGCGCCGACGGGGACACTGGTGATTCTGAGGCCGCTACCGCCGAAGTTTGGAGGTGCCAAGTACGGCCTGAACAGTTAGGGCTTGCTGATGTCATTGTTGATCGACAGCGTGTCGGCGAGCTTCTGCTGGTGCTGCTGCTGGTGGTGCTGGAGCTGCTGCTGCTGAAGCTGCTGCTGCACCGTCGTCTGCGCCGTCACCATCTGCTGCTGGGGCTGTGACTGCTGGCTCTGCTGCCCTGGGAATGGAAAATGGAGACTTTTAGTCGGAGCAATCCGTTCGCGCACGAGTTAATAGTTAGTATTCAGCATTCGGCATACCCAACAAGCTTGGGTGGATCTGCGGCTGGCCGAGCTCGCTGACGGCGCCGCCGCTCATGAGCTTGGCGTTGTTGTTCTCGGTGGCGGTGAGCTTGGTGTATTCGACGCGCTTGCGCTGCATGCCCTCGGTCTTGACGATCGTTATGTCCGGGTTGTTGTCGAGAACGCTGCTCGCGGCTTTGGGCACGACGCCGAGGGCAGGGAGCTCGCAGTAGCTGCCGCCCTCGCGCTTTATCGTCGCGGAGGTGGCCGGCGCGGCGGCCGTCACGACCGCGCCGCCGGTCACGTTCGCGTTGATCTTCTGCAGGATGTCGTTCATGCTCTCGTTGTTGTCGATCTCGCTGTTGCCCGTGACGTCCATGGGCACGACGGCGCCCGCCGCCGCCACGCTCAGGTCACCCGCCAGCGAGATGCGATCCGGACCCTGGAGCGTCGACAGGTACGTGGCGAGCGTGTGAACGGTCACGTTCAGGAACTCGGCCGCGCGGAACAGCGTGATCTCTTTCCGCCGCAGCTTTGCCAAGATCTCCGCCGGGCCGGGCTCCGACCAGAAGTCTCGAACTCTGCTCGTGCGCAAATTGCTACAGTCAGTTTGTTTCCGTTCCGTCTCAAAATGCTCGTGGAGCACCGATGCGAATAATCCCAAATAATCCCCCCGCGATCGATGCGCAGACTCACCTGTAGGGGTGTTTAAGGCATCCGTAGCTGTCGCGGTATCGGCCGTACAGGGTGCCGTAAGAAACGCCGAGGATCTCGGCTGCAGTCTTCATCTCCAGCTCCTTACTCTTGATAGCGTCCATGACGCGCCTCGTGAACGGCTCCTCCCAGAACTCCTGCCGCCTCCCCGTCGTCAGATAGTCGTTCATTTTTATAACGTCGCGGAACTGTTCCGGTACCTGCGGGTTCATGGCATTCGAGTTCGTCGCTGTGTTCGCTGAAAGTCGTTGCGCTGATTATATTAATCGTAAAAACAAATCAAACGAATTAATGCACGTCGACTGGTTCGATGGTACCTAATAAACATATGCCTGCTACGTCAAACAACTACTTGCTTCCAATGCGCTTCGTAAGTAAGACGCTTCGATTCGATCTATTTTCAAGTATGCAAATAATCCATCGACTTCGCACGCCCAACGAGTTTTACTCGGCATTCGAAGAAAGTAGTTTTCGTGAAAACAGGTCAAGATTTATCAAGCAATAATATGTGAGCGTAATTCTAATCGTCGAGTTCGATCTTACCTTTTTTCTCCTGGTCCGACATACTGTCGTCTTTCGGCATGTAAGACAGCTGTAAAAAATATCATTCGGTTATAGATAATCTTCACGTTAGATTTCAATTCACGCAAATGCGATAGCGAGCTTTCAAAACTTACGATTGGCATCGGAGCTTCGTTGCTCTCGGGAACCATCATGTCGTCGTCCCAGCTCTGGTCGCCTTCGCTCATCTCCTCTTGCTATTTTTACGAGAGAGAGAGAGAAAGGAAAAAACAAGTCAATATTTTTCATTCGAATTCGGCATAACGCTTATGAATAATGAGTGATTATGATACATCAGCAAAGTGTCACACTGCAATCCCGACTTGATTAGATACTCGTGCGACCGTTCCACACAGCAAAATCACCATTTGATATCTGACAAAGTATTGTCACTCGCGTCCCGCGTCAAGCTTCAAGTATTAACCAAAATTGTGCGCTATGATTCATTTAATAGTTCATACGGGCCATGCAATATTCAACGCCCGATAAAGTTACGACGTATCGAAAATCATGTCAAAATTAACTCTATTAAAGCCAATTTCACAGATCACGCTTTAGCTGAAAGTTGCATATCAAGTTTCATTGATGACTTTTACAGTTGACATCATCTCTCGTGAAAATTTGATATGGCACATTGATGATACATAGCAGCTTATGCAAAAGAGTTGATTTTAGTAGTTAGTAATTTTTCACAGGTGCAAGGAAGCCTCATATACTGCTTCGTGCTTTTTCCTATCTGATATAATTCAAGTTTTTGAGCTCTTTCAGTACGTGCGAGGCCTTATAAAATATAATGAACAGCTCTTGCAAGTACTATCTTAATATACTGGTCGCTTTTTCGTCATAATTCCGTGAAGTAAAATCGACGCAATTCAAAAAGCTGAAGCTCGATAGAGCGATATTTTACAATAGATGTATACTTCAATTAAAAGAAAAAAAAATACATTTGCATGCGAAGCTACAGTGCGTGTAAAAACAGATTTTAATGTGCAATACATAACGGATAGTATCTACATTGGCACAGAAATCGGTATCCTACAAAAGTGAAGCAACATGCATATTATATATTATAGAGGACAAACTGTTTGTTCAGAACCGAGTGGTTGCAAGCAGAACCTCTGTTGCAGTTTATAAAATTTATTAACCAAGAAAAAGTGTACATATATCGCGATCATCGCTCAGCTATCGACTCTGAGAATTTTCCAAATACGGCAGCAGTATAAATGAAACGAAATCACTTATTCAAAAAGTTTGAGCAGCTCCTGGAGCGTACGAGGAAAATACGCGCCGAAAGTCGAAAAGATCGGGGGCAAAAAATGTGAATCGCGACAGGAAATTTCTAATTGCATCATCTGTACGCGCAGCACCTTATGCTAGCTACAACTGGCTTGCATCAGCTGTATGCGTATAATAATCCGCGGCCGTAAGTACTGCGAGCGAGAGAGTGAAAGTACTGGAGCATGTGTTCCTCGTATCTTCGATCGAAATGAACGGGTTGGCAGAAAGACGTCAGAGAGAGAGAGAGAGAGAGAGAGAGAGAGAGAGAGAGAGAGAGAGAGAGAGAGAGAGAGAGAGAGAGAGAGGGAGAGAGGGAGAGAGGGAGAGAGGCGATGCAGCGGGGAGTGCGTGGCACAGACACCAAATCTATCTAACCTTGCTAACAGATAACGTGCAGTCAGTGCCTACATTGCCGGTGATGCAGGTGATCTTGGGCGTGAAGACGTCATGAGCCGAGGGCGGGTCGTCGAGGGGCGGTCTGCCGCGGCGCCTCTGCTTCGGCGGCGGTGGCTCGTCCGGTTCGCCGCCCTCGCGCAGCACCGTCTCGACGCCGGGAGGCCCTGAGCCCGGGCTGTGGCCGCTGTTGCTCAGGTCGTTCTGCGTCGAGTCGCTGCGCCAGCTGACCTCTGCCAGGCCCTTTATGTGCAGGTCCTCCGCCGTCTTCAGCAGGGAAGAAAGCCTTGTCTGCGAAACAAACACAACAATTTAATCAAAATTCAATTAAAGCCTGATTGCGCTGCGGTTTCCGATTTGTTTCTTCGTCGTGGGAAAAAGTGCGCGCCGCGTTCTCTCTTTTTATACGCGAAAGAACATAGCCGCGGACTTTCTAATCGAAAGCTACTACTCCGGGCTCAAAGAAGCAGCCTTTAATCAATCTTTCGCTCGACTTGCATATTTTCTTCGTTTCGCATACATAGCTGGATTTAATCCATCGCTCGTCCGTCGTCTGGAAATTAACGCCGATGCGCGCGCGTTTGTTCGAGCGAAACAAGAGATTCGGATTCATATTTATTACATTTACGCGCGATATAAATTTTAATGCGGATTAATTTTTCAAAGTATTATTTAATAATCCTTGGGCTTAATTTATCGTTGCCGACGCTGCAGAGCCCGCGCGAGTTCGATGTGAAAAATTGCGCGTATTATAAATTGAATTATAAATCATTTCCATTTGCTGCATTATATTTAAATCTGCTTTACGCGCGCGCGTGGGCACGTGGGCATTGCGCTTTTTCCCGAAATGTATAAAATAGATTGAATCCATACCAGCCAAATTAAGATGCAGAGCGCTTTTAATGGCGTTTGAAATAATGTGTCGCGCATCGAAAATGGAATTCGCCTGATTTGCATCATCGGTCTGCTTAAAATAAATTCATCGCGCGCGGCTGGAGCTTTTACGCTTCTTAGAGCCTAAAATCGTGCCGATTTCATGACAAGCGGAATACGTTTGTTTTGGCAGTGCTGACGCAGCCGCAAATGTGGTTTAAACTTTTAATAGCGCTCGTTATTATAATTAACGAGATAACATGTTTCAAAACTCTTTTAATTATATTTTTGCAAAGCTCGGGAATGGAAAAGTCCGGATTATAGATGTCGAGCTTATTTGCCAAAAAGCTGCAAAAACATCAGAATCCGCAATTTAATTACGAAAGTATGTTGGGTCCATGTCGTTTTTAAATTTTCTTGCGCGCAGCGCACGTACCGCAATTCATTAGGCTGCAATCCGAAACAATAAAGCGAAAAAGCACAAAGGCATAACACGAATGATTCCGCGCGTTATGGTTCGTATTTTACCGAGAAACGCAGATACACGCGGAATGAATCAATCGTCGGGTAACTTCGAAAAGCTTCGAATATACGATTTCTCTCAAAAAGGACTGACACATCAAGCGATACGACGATAAAACTTATGAGCTACAGTTATATTCCCGCGAAAGGATTTCATCATTATGATTATACGCGAGCTTTTTTCGCGTCGCCGGAAAAAAAGAACGAATCCCGCGCAGCTAGGGAGAGCCCGAGGAACAAAAGGAAGGCGCCGATGGACGCGTTCGTAAAAGAGTATGAGGTGCCACAATGAATCCAATTATTACTTGCTAATTTTCAGAGAGCGATAATGTCGAGCGCAGCCGCGCACTCTGCTGAATGTCAAATAACGCGGCGGTCCGTGCAGGAGAAAAGAAGGGGCGAGCCAGCCGGAACTTTCTATTGTAAAAAGCGAAGCCTGCGAAACGCGCCGTTGTCGGAGAGCGAGAGTTTGGAGAGCGAGCTGAGTATTATTGGATAAAGTTTTTCTCCTACTGTATCTGCAAGGATTAGAGCTAATCATCGCTCCGGCAATCGCACGGCTAGATTTCTCAACAAGATACACTGTGATCGGATTTATGTTGTAAAAAAAAAAGAAAGGTCTCGATCCTCGAGGTAAAAATACACTCAGGCTGCCAGGCTGAAAGGCGACGAGAATATCTCTCGAATTTCCGCACTTGATTCTTCGGATAAAGGTCGATCTAATATAGTTTAGCGCAATTATAAATTTAGGAAGATCCAATCGACCTATCAAAGGAGGCCAGCGATGCAAGTTTCGGATTCAGGCAACGGTTGTGTGTGTGTGTGTGTGTGTGTGTGTGTGTGTCTATATATATATATATATATATATATATATATATATATTCGAGGTATAATAATAGCGCGATTGAACCAATACTCGCTTGTCAGCACTTATTCCTCTGGAAATTGATGTCACTTTCAAGCGATTCCGCTGTAATTGATTTTCTTTTCTAGCGCGGAGTAGAATAACCTAATTCCTCACTTAAAGCAATTAGGAGCTATTATTTTGGTATACAATCAGTGCGATAACTGAACGTGCGCACAGGCGAAATTCGCCGGCAGCCAAACACAGCGGTGGCGCTAATTGATCGAGCTTTTTACAGCTAAAATTGGGAATCTCTATAATAATTTACAGCAGGAGCCGTGATATTTGCATGAGAAGGACGTTTGCGTTGAACAATATAAAGCCAGCTCGACGCGACAACGCAGTCACGAGAGAGAGAGAGAGAGAGAGAGAGAGAGAGAGAGAGAGAGGGCGAGAGAGAGAGAGAGAGAGAGAGAGAGAGAGAGAGAGAGAGAGAGAGAGAGAGAGAGAGAGAGAGAGTATATTATAAATAAGCCGACCGGGCGGAACGAAAATTCAGACTAGAGCTACCGGCGATGTGAAAAAAGGAGAAAAATTCGACGACTGATCGAGCGCGAAATGACTTTTACGCCATAATCGCAGGCGCGAGAGCGATTGCGAAAAAAGAAACGAAATCGCGCAAACGCTCGCCGACGCCGCTGTAAAAAGCCGGGGACAAACTGTCCACGTGCGCGCGCGTTGCATAAAATATAGCGCAGAATTTCTCAGAGACATTCCCGGCCGGCGGTCGACATGTCCATACCGCGCGAACACACACACAGCCAGTTAGCCGCTCTCGCAATGGTGTCCCGTGCTAAATCGAAAAAGTGCACGGGTATATGCTTAACGACAGTGCTATAGTGCCATAACACTCACGTGTGCGGCAGCGGCAAGAATATCTGAAATTGCGACTTGCGATCTTTACCCGCCGTGTCTAGGCTACTGCGAATCCTCGCGCGCGCGCGCACGTGTGCGTAGGATCGATCGAATTTTCACCGCTTGTTCGGAGAATTGAAATCCCTGTTGCGAATTCGAGTTTCAGTCACTTTATCGTGCGCTTTGTTTTTTTGTCTTCTCCCGCGCTTTGGATTGTCAGATTTTTTTTTGTTTTTTGTTTTATATTCGCTCAAAAAATATCAACAGAAACAGATATTTCGCCCCTGCATATGCGCGAGGGGTTTTCAGACTGTTCGGAGTCGCTCGAGCGAATAAAAAAACTATTCCCAGTGTATATAGTCTTATTGGTTCGCGATTTGCGAAGTACTTATTCGCACTTGAAATAAAACGCGGCTACGTTCAGTGCAGAGTGTTGGCAGAGCTTTTTACGACCAGCATTGTCAGTCGATTTCACATCGGCCTCTCTAATATTAGTCTAAAAATAACTTTTCAAAAAGTACAGAAATTTCGCTGAACGCTTGGAAATTATAGTAATTCTAGCCTCGTATAACAGTGGAACAAAGGAAAGTTTTTAGCCTACGCGCAAAAGCAAACTAATTCTATTCCGTGATTATGCTGTCGTAAAAAAAGCTATGTGTATATATACTTTTTACTTTGTTGAGAAAGCCGTTTTCAAAACGATAGCAATCAAAAGCGATTCCAGTAATGCGAGCAATTTTGAAAAGGAGGAGGAACATAAATGCTTTCAGTTCGAACGCGCCCGCGCGGTGCATTTCGAATGCATTATATTTGTCGAATAAGCGCGCGCACATCAGTGTATCTGCGTTATCAAAATTTAATCTCTTAATTGAATTAGTACAAATGTGCTGCATACATTATTTCGATGCTATATTTATGACTGTAATTTCGCGGACATTTATATGGCCATATCCCGAAAATTAATTTCCTACTTGTTATAACATCAAATTATAAACAAACATTCGGCCGAATGCCGTTTGATTTAAGCGCACATAATGCGTCAGTATTATAATGATTAAATAATGCGCACCGTCCTGCGTAGCCCGATTCATTATTGAAAATTGTAAATAATGCAAATTGCGCGGGCATACATTAGATGGCTGATGGCGATGATTCGTTGCACAATGGAGTGGGTCGGATCTAGTAATCTCGCTATGACTCCGCATGCGCGTTCAAACGGCAGAAATTGTTAATGCATAATAAACATTTTACCGTACACTATTGTAGCATCGGTCAAAAGAGTTCGCACGCGCGGGCAGAGGAGGATCGCGATAGGCGGAAATTATTTGCTCGGCAACGGGTTGCCTCGAGCGTTAAAAACTCCCGGCGCGCTTCCTGTCAAACGCCGGTGCGAAAAAGGGGTAAAAGCAAGGCGCAATAAAACAGCAAAAAATCCAACTTACATGCTCGATGTTGATCTCTCCCTTGTACATGAACTCGACGAGTACCTTGATGTCGGAAAATTTGACGTCACGCATGATGACGATTGGATCTTTTTCCTCGTACTGCGACAAGATACTATCGAAGTACGTACTGCACGAACACAGGACGACCTGCGCAAAAAAAAAACAAGAGGGGATATAAAAGTTTATCACTCGAATGTGACACAAGATCGATGCAAACCGAGCCGCGACTGCACCGCGCTGTATTTCTCTTTCTCTCTTTTCCTATATTTTATTTTTCAAATTTATTTCGAAATCAATGCTTTGTTTCACTCGTATTTTCCTTTTTATATTTCGCCGCTTTAATTTTCATCGTTTAGGATTAATGCGGCGGCCCAGCCAGACAAGTATATTCGTTCGAGCAGCGATTGACGACGAATTTGGCGTTTCAAGCATCAGTGAATCGCGAATCGAAATTGAAAACTTTTGCGCATTATAAATGTTTTAAAACGAAAATCGTATTTGAGTAATGCCCCGCGGGGTATATAGGATCGCTGCTTTTTGGAAAATGCGATTCGCGATTAAAGAGCTTTGCCGAGTACTGAATTTATAACGGTTTTTACATATCATATCCAACGGATCTGGAATAAAATTTAACGATATTGTTACAATGACGTTCGCATTGATGGATAAATTTAAGTTGTTCAGTTTTGACCATTGATTTTTTAAAACAACACTGCGCTTAAACCTTAAAAACACGATAGATATAAGGGATTCTGATATACTTTTCCGCGCGATTGGTTTGCTGAAACGTAATCTCCTCACTGAGAGACTTTCGGTGTAGCTGCTACTCCTTAAAGTGTAGTAGTGCCTCAAAACGCGGTAGTAGGTGCTACTCTTGCAATCGGAGTAGCAGCTACTCCGATCGGCGCAGCCCGTGCGCCGAGTCGGTATTCCAGCAGCGCCACCCCGTCGGTACAACAGCTGTCTGAAGAATCGGAACAACCGTTACTCTCTACTCCGCGCCAATTTGCCTGACGCTGCTGGCTTTCCGAGCACGTTCACAATTGGATTTTGTACTGTGTTTTTGTATTGTTGTTGCGCTGTTTAATGCATATTACTGCATACAACTGCGATAACATACCAAGCATGTCACCTGTCGTTGCCTTGAAAAAGAATCAGAATCACTGCATTATTCCACGGTACATATTGTAATTATAGAAACCGTTTCTTGTACATAATAAATATTTCATTGCAGTAAAAAATATTGACTTAATAACTTTTCATTTAGTTGTTAAACATTTACCGTTGTCAATTATTTGTAATATTAACATAAATTATAATCATCTAATATAAAAAAAATATTTTTCATTAATATATAATGAATGAATTTGCATGAATATGTATTATTTGTCTCTGTAAATCGAAGTTGACGTGTTTCTTTATATGTCTGTTTCATTCATTGAAAAAATAAATTACTTTTGTCCCACTGATTTTACTTTTGTCCCGCTGATTTTACTTTTGCCCCGCAAATAGGTTTACAACAAAAATATGCTACTTTTCCCTCGGTTTTCAGGCACAAAAAGTGGCCATTTTGATCGGGTGTGAAATAAAAGAATTTTCAAAATTGCAATATTTTTTTAAAGAATAAAATAATATAAATTCTTATAAAGAGTAATTATAAATTTATCATTTGTTTCTTACAGCAATTAAATAATAAACATGCGCCGCGCTTCAGCGACTAACGCGCGCTAAAGCGTGAGATGTAGAGCGCCGAATTCACTCCGACAATCGGAGTAGCCACTACTCCGATCCGTCGGAGTAGAGAGAGCGCGTGCAATATGAGTAGGATTAGTTCATTTTCGGGACACGGGCTGCGCCAAACGTACGGCGCTTCCGTCGCCGCTGTTGCAGCGAATCAGCTGCACCGAAAGTCTCTCAGTGCTGTGTTTGTTCGTGCTGCATGAAAGCTCGAGACCCCAGAGAGAAAATTTCTGCGAGAAAAGCCGCCTTAAACGCCTTCGTGTTCGGAATATATTTTTTTTGCAAAATATCGAGCGCCATGCAAATTTATACGTTCGAAATTTCCTTTTTCTCGCCGCGGTCTTTGAGATAACTTTCAAACTTTCCCTTCGCCGCGGCATCTCGCGAATACGTCTACAGCGCATTTGCATTTTCTTATTCAAATTCTCGATATTTCAATATTACATAAAACTGCGCAGTCGCATATCAATATTCGATAAAGCGCGCAGTTCGCGAAATAAATAATATCGATTTTGAGCAGGATACAAGCTCTCTTCATTAAAATTCAGGCGGGAAAAACAATTGGCCTGCATCTCGGAAAGCTTTTAATGAAAGCTGTAAAATTGATATCGGACTCGAAAGAAAGCATTACGCTTTTTTAGACCTGCAGCAGCGAGATCGATTATTTTTCCGATATGCTACCTGGAATTCCGAAAATAATCCTGCACCCCTACATGTGCAAATCCAGAAAAAAACGGATACTTCAGGGGGCTGAGTGAACAAAATTGAAATTCAAGGATACACCTACCAGACCAACTTTTTGGGTTCTTTTTCGGGCACTTTAAATTCGCTTATGGGAATTTAACATGGGGAAAATTAACGAAAATTAGCCATTGCTCAACTGTAGATACTCAATGTCCGGAGGCGCAAGTCAAAAATGTGTGTTAATATAATTAAAGTATTCGAAGAAAGCTTTAATTTGAGGGCTGGTGGGTTAAAATTGAGCGCTTGGATGAAAAGTTGTAAGGATTTTAAAAATGTGAATGATCGCTGATTTTCGTAAAAAATAAAAATTTTCATGATTTTTCGCTATTTTCAAGCCTGGACAACTTTTTACCCAGGCAACCATTTTTAACTCACCGGCCCTCAAATTAAATCTCTCTTCCGATACTTTAATCGTATTCAGACGCATTTTTGGGGAAAAGTTGAACCGTGGCTAGTTTTCGTTTATTTTCCCCATGTTAAATTCCCATAAGAGAATTTAAAGTGCCCGGCAAAAATAGGTTTTTCTGAATCACGGGAACCCAAGGTTTTTCGTGTTCTGAATGGCCTAAAAGGAACCCAAAAAAGTTGGTCTACTAGGTGCGCCCTCGAATTTCAATTTTGTTCACTCAGACCCCCTGAAGTGTCCGGTTTTCTGTGGATTTGCACATATATGGTTTTTCGTTTTAATAAGACACCGGTGCATGCTCCGCTGATTAGCGAAATACGCTCGGTTAAAACTTAATTGAAAATCGCAGGCCAATAAAAGGAGCGCGTTCGTAGAAGTGCTTTCAATCATCGAAAAAACAAACTGCGCGATAAATTTCTTGATAGAAGCTCGAGCGTCGAACAAACGCATCATCAAAGTTACGGAAAATCCGCAGCAGTGGCGAAGGGAAAAAATAAAACAGCGGCAGCAAGGAATACAAAAGCCATAAACGAACAATTTTACCTCATTCTCCGCGCGATTCACTCGATAAAAGCTCGGTCGGCTGCAGCTACCCCCGACGCCGCCGCCGCCGCCGCCGCGCCCCGAGCAAATATATACCCAGCAATTTCCAAAAGCAATAAAACAAAGCTCGCGTCGTAAAGCGGCCATCCTCCTAAAGCCCGCATGAGCTAAAACCAAGAACGAGGATGACTGCGCAGCTCGCGCCGAGGAGCGCCATTATCGTAAAGGATGACGAAGCTGCGGCGCGAGGGTGCCTCCTATCGAGTAATAATTCGCATCGACCGGTATCGATCGCCCGCGGCCGCCCAATCAATCAATCGATCAATTTTCCTCGGATCCGGCCGATGCGCATACGCTGGAGACTCTCGTACGCGTGTGTCTCCGCTCGCTCTCCACGCGCGCCCATAATGTGTCTCGCGAACACAGGATATTTCAATTTCCTCCGCCATCGCGCTATGCTAGAAGTATAATAACGAGCGGCCGTGGGCGCGCTGGACAGGGAGCGCAAACTCTCGTGTTGACATCTCAAAAACGGCTTTCGATTTCGGAACTGTCGTTTCCTCGCACCGCGCGTGCGGAAAACACAAAGCGGCGCGCGCTTACTACTCACACAATCGCGAGCGGCAGCCCCGCCCGAGCGAAAGACTTATATTCGCGAAGGAAAGAGTGTATAAGGAGGCGGAGGGAGAGAGAATATGCCGAGGCCAGTCAATAGCCTGAATATTTAATGCCAGGACTTTGGTATTGATTTTCTCGATTTTTATGTCTCCGCAAATAAGATCGTAAAGGCCGCCTTCGGCGCGCCGTTTCTTTTTTTCCCACCCCGAGCACCGCCGCCACCGCCGCCACCCACCCCCTCAACTTTCAACCCGACCGCCACCTCCAAGCTGCTCATAGGTACGTATATACACTCTTTCTCACTCGACCGAGCGCCCTCCCGCTCGCTCCGTGAGGCAATATAACGCTTTATTATGGCCCGGCGCTTTTTACGGGGGGAAATACGGCGATATAAAAAAATAAATTATACTCGCGAAACTAGCGAGAGGGAGAGGGAGGGAGAGCCAGCCAGCGCACTTTTCATATCGGCTTCATTACGAGCTTTTTCCTTTCCTCTACTCCCGCGCGCTCTTTCTCTTTTTCTCGGTCGCCTCTCCTTTAATGTCGGCGGACATTAAACATTTTATTATGCCGAACAAAGATCTTCATTCCGCTTCGGCGAAGGCTGCGGGGGAGGAAACGTGACGGGCCGAAGACGCCGCACATCGACAGTTAATGAATTCGGCGCTCCGAGCTTCGCTTTTAATTAAAGGGATTGTGTCGTCGCGATTGTCCATTGTTTATGCGTCCGAACGTATATAATGCGCGGAGGAGCGAGGGCGATGCTGCGGCCCATTCCGCAGAGTTATGGGCTCCCGCCGTCTCTCCCTCCCCTCTCTATATGCCCGCTTTTATGTATACACCTCTCGCCGCACCGACTACTGACTAGACACCGGCGCGCGATGATGAAACTCTTCGCTGACTATGTTGATTGACGCTTTTTGCCGTCGACTATTTTTTGGAGAAAAGGTCGGGCGGTCGGCTTTTTTCGCTTTTGTGCGAAACGTTACTTCGGGCTTCGACTGATTAAAAAGCAGCGGCAGAAAGGAGAGTGGAGGCGGGGGGGGGGGGGGGGGGATCGAAGCTTTCTGCAGCGGCGCACTCACGCTTTTTGGCTTATTTTCAAATATCAGCGCTAATACACAGCGGCGGCCGAGAACCATCGAGCATGAGGAGATTTGCTTAATGCCCAGCCGAATCAGACGGAAAAGCGAGGGCTGCAATCCTACTCCCCGATCGTCAACTCGTAATCCTGTTTCGCGGAGAGAGAGAGAGAGAGAGAGAGAGAGAGAGAGAGAGAGAGAGAGAGAGCTTGTTTCGAAAGAGCACTCGAGCTATTCCAGTTCCTCACGAGTGAATAATGAAGTATTATTCCTACGTCATGTTGGGTGACGTATACGCGAAAAACTGGTACGATTATAAATAAAAAGGATTCAATTAAACAAGCCCGCAACAGTCGCACTATAAACTCCTGTTCGTTCGTGAGCTGTACTAAAACTGTTATTTGATATTTCATGCTCTTCGAGCTTTATTTAGGGATACGGCGAACGTCGAGAAATTTCTCCCGTTTACCGTATAAATAATATACGCGCGCGGCGCTCCAGTTCTCTCGCGTTTATCGAAGATAAAAGTCGCGGACTGTTATCGACTCTTTCTCAGTACACGTACCCCGATGATATTAAAGAAAGCCCTATTTACTTTTTCCCATATTCATTGCATGATCGCTGCTAAAACAACGGCGCCGTACGTCCTTTTCCATTTATTTGGCCTTTTTATACAAAAGGGACAGCTACTATGGTTCGTTCGAATTTTTACAACTCGCGCAGGGCGGCATGAATATATGATTCCATTGATTCCGGTGAAAGGAAATTTCTTTTATAATAGCCTCGCGTTCGTTCGGAACTAGAAGTTATACGATTGCGCGGCGTATTGGATTATCGTAAAAAAATGAAAAGCCATTTTGAGAGAAGCTCGTAAAACGCTAATCCCATTTTTAAGATGTACTCTTGCGTTTCAAAAAAATAAAGCTCATCGCGATTCGCGGTACAAGCGTTCTCGCCTCCCGACATAAAACGCGCCTGGCCCTTGCATTGCCGAATGTAAAATTTTGCAATCTCACTCCACTGTTCGTTCCTTTCTAGACTCGGTGCGTGCGATTCCTATGCTGACGCGCGACGTCTCAGAAATGAGCAACTAACACAAGAAACGAAATCGATATTTCAAATTGTAACGCTGGAACTCGTGATAAATTGGAGCGCGACGATAAAAAAAGCCATTGCGACACTGCCGAAGTAATATTCAAACGCAGCATTAAAAAAGAGGTGACAAAGGAACGAGCTATAAATATGCGCAATGAAAATTATTGCAAAACAAAGGCTCGCGGATCTGTGACGCAAGTGAGAATAAAATAGAAACAAACAGACTGAGAGAGAGAGAGAGAGAGAGAGAGAGAGAGAGAGAGAGAGAGAGAGAGAGAGAGAGAGAGAGAGAGAGAGAGAGAGAGAGAGAGAGAGAGAGAGAGAGAGAGAGAGCGGGAGGAAGAAGGTTGCTGCGCGGCGAAAAAAGGGAAATACTGTAATTGCTTTTACTTTAATAAATTCAAAGCCATTTCCTCCGATATCATTTATCATTTTATTTTCAGCTCTTATAATTAGTTTAACAGCCGGGGCATAAAAGGCAGAGGCGTAGCGCGAGCCGATCCAGCACAACTGCAGACGCGTATATAGCCGGCGCGTCTTAACGGCGGCTCGCTGATTAAAATTTTTTTAATTCTCAAAAGCCAATGCCTCGATTATACTCCGAGGCGTGTACGCGCGCAAGCCGGCATAAAGCAATAACGAATCGCGTTCCTCGGCTAGGATCTCTCTCGCGGCGTTTCTCGAAGCGATATCCCGGGGTATCAAGCGCGCAGTAAAGAAAACCTTTCGTTTATTGTTGCATTGTAATTCGCCGTTTTTACAAACGCAACGGACTATGCGATAATAATAAATTTTCCGCCCCTCCAGCGGCGGCGGCAGCGCGAACGGCCAATCTCGAATATAGCATTTCCCGCGCGCGCGAAAGCCTTCACGGAAGAGGCAGACTTAAAACTTTGATCATAAAAAATTTATGTACAAAGCCGTAAGAAGTATAAAAAGCAGCGACGAAGATAAAAAATATAAAGCAGCAGGGGCAGGTCGCCGCGGCAGGAGGAAACGAAAGGAGGAGGAGGAGGAGGCAAGGAGACGCGGGCGGAAGAGCGAGCAGGACCGAAAATTTCACGTCGACTCGTAAAGCAAAAAACGACAGAGAGAGAGAGAGAGAGAGAGAGAGAGAGAGGGGGGAGGGAGGAGAAAATAGAGCCGAGTCACGACGATCGGCGATATATTGATCGCACTTTTTTGCTCTGATAATACGAGCGCGCGCGAGAGAGAGAGAGAGAGAGAGAGAGAGAGAGAGGGCTGCGAAGAAAAACTAAGCGGAGAAAGAGCGAGAAAAAGGAGAGGAGAACACTGCGAGCCCGGCTGCAGGCGCGCGAGGGTTATAAGGAAAAAATTTCAGTTTTTGCATTTTACCGGCCGTCCTATTTCAGCGAGTCGCGCATACGTACGAAAAAGCACGATACGTACACTCGATAATACACGTCGAGAATAGATTGCTCCTTTGAAAACTCCGTTTTGTGACTCTCTCTCTCTCTCTCTCTCTCTCGGAAAAAAACTATTTACCCGTACGCTCGCAAAGTGTTGCAAGATTATGGCGCGTGCCTTTATACGCCGGGCTTATTTTCGTATTTCTCGCGCGCAAAAAGTGCCGATTTTTTGTCAAAGACGACGACGCGCTCTTCCCCCCCCCCCCCCCCGCCGCTCGGTAGTTTTTCTAACAGACGACTGAATTTTTCCGCAAAAACCTTTGCATGGTAAAAGGTAATTTCAGATTTTAATAATAGTAGCGCGCAAAAGAAGTAGGCTGGTCTCTCAAAGAACGTATAGGCATTTTCCATTTGAAAAATATGCTCGCCCCTCGCTTGCTCGTTCTTTTTCCTTCTCGTATCCCGCATTATTTTCGCCATTCGCGAAATCATATTACCATATTTTTCAACGATTCAAAGAGCGGATCACGAATTATTTTTATATCATATCTCTAGAGTATTTTTCTCCGTATTTTTTCATAATAATATGCTTGTTTTTCGTACATGAAGTAGAAATCAATATTGCTTCCTCCCAGAGGAGGCTTTGTAATAATAAAATTTTGAGTATCGTCAAAACTTCTAGAAAATACTTTTTGGTGTGTTAGAAGTTCAAATCACGTGTTTTTAGAAAATGTCCGTGCGTGTGTATGTATACCGTAATATTTCTGGAACTACTCCGTCAATATCATTAAAATTTGACATGCATGTATATTTTTGGATTCTGAATTCGGGAAAAACATTTATTTTTTATTCTTCTAACTATTTTTTTATGGCCAATTTTTGATTTTTGAAAAACACTATTTTGCTAAAATGAAAAAAGTGATTTTTTTTTTAATTGATATCTCTGAAACTAAACATCATAACCTCACGAAAAAAATCATGTCGATAGATCACGTGTCAAACTATATCCCATTAAAAAATCGAAAACTGGAAAAAATGAGTGTTTTTGTACCTCGATTACGGAAGTAAAAACGCTTTATTGCACTTGAGATTTTGGGAAAAAAGGAGATATTTTATGTGTCTTGGCTAAGTTCATTGCGCAGCTTTCAAACCCCTATGGTTCTTAAGATATCAAGGTTTCAATTTTTTTTTTGAAAATTTTTTGATTCCTTATATCTCTAAAACAATGCAGTCAAATGCTTCAAAATTTTATTTGCTGATTCGCCATAAAAAAAGCTATTTGCTGCTAAAATTTTAAACGATTTCGTCGAGCGGTTCTCAAGAGCTAAAATGTAAAAACTGATTTTTCTCAAAACTTTTTCTTCCTCTTATAGGTGTGTCGTTGCACGTCTTTAAAGTCCCTCTCTATGAATTGTCCCTATGCAACATGTTTTGAGAGTAGAATTATACGACACAATATATATATTTGTTTTTTTTATAGTAAAATTATACGTAAGTTTTTTTAGATTACAATCTTATTCTCTTAATACGATAACTTTATTTTTACAGAGTTATCCTTTCATCAATCTCTTCTTTTTCGTGATTTTGAGAGATATTGATCGGATTTTTCTGATTATTATATATCTTTTGCTATAAGAAAATTGCTCCTACAGCAAAATAATTAGGCTTTGAAATATTTAAAATAGCATTCACATACTGTATTTTAAAACAATATTTTATTTATTGGAACAATAAATTTCGTTGGAGGAAGCTACGTGCCAATGAATTGGCAGCGGTTTTTTTTCTTCGCCAGATGTTTGCGTTTCTTCCATAGTATTGCCCTGCTGCAGCCCGTTCGTTGATTGTATGCCGGCTTCCAAGAAATTCAGTTTCCGTTATAACAATTACTATTTATTTTTCAGTGCGAACTTGTCCCGAAGTACTTATATATTCGCGGAGGCTATTAGCAGTATTGAAGAAGAAACAATACGAGATTGCGCCCTGCTATAAGATGTAAAAATAGAGACGAAGTTATGCAGGTGCGGAGCTTACCGAGCTGCGAGAGCCACCGAAAACGCCGCGCATTGCACTTTGATCTCGAGGAACAAAAGAAGAAGAAAGCAAGCAAAGAACGGGAATGAAGAAAGAGAAGGCGCAACGTCCGTCTTCGAGTTTTCACGAAAAATTAATTTTGAGGACGAAACGAACGAGGGTTTTAATACTTTTCATTCGTCATTATGGAAATTGCAGGACACAACGCGACGGGAGCGAAATAAAATTTCGTCATACCGACGTATTTTATTTTATGTACCTATATATATAGTGAAAAAAGGAGTGAAAATTCTTTTCTATATTATAATAATTATTCTCGAATTTCGTATCGGCTTTGTACATGCGCGAATGAGGCGAAATCCAGTACCCGAGAGGTAGCGAATCCCCACAATTTTGTTTAATTAATTTCCGGAGACAGTATTAACATTTAAAATGCAAAATAACTTCCGCGTGCGGCGGGCGCGCGCGATTGCTCGGACTCCCGGGTTATTTCAATTTAAATACTTTTCGGCCAATGTCTATATCGTCGCGCGCACCGATTTTAAAATGAATTTTAGCGCACAGCGAGAAACGTTAAACGCGCGTATCCAGTATACAGTGTACACAGGCGCACATGCATAAAGTACGCGCGGATAATACCGAAAGCTTTGTTTTGGTGCTTGAGGATAAAACAGTAAAATACAGATGCATGGCAAATAATCATTCGGGCGCAGTGCTAAATTTCAACTCTGCGACGATTTATATATTTATACGCGGAAAAATTTGTTTCTGTCGACGGAAAAAGAGTTCGATTTTCGTTTGGCCCGGCTGTCAGAAATATGCAGATTGTGTAACTTTTTTATTGCGTTTGAGCTTTTAACGCGCGCGACGCGATATGTTGATACGTTGGAATACGCGGGCGCTCCCAAACATTTCTTGCGTGATTTTGAACATTTTACTCGCCCAGATACCGGCAATCGCCGCGGGATGAGGTCGCGTAGTTTTACGATACCGAATGTCATTTTCCGTGCGTCTTTTGTAGTTTCCGCGAAGAGCATCGACCGGGTTTTCTCATTTTCATACCAATCGATTAAATCCGCGTTATTCTCACACGATAAAGCGCAAGAGCCAAAGTCAATATATTTGTCTTTATAAATACTGGACCGCGACCGAGCCCTGTACTGGACTGCGCGATAGAGAGACAGAATTAAAAGTTGGCTATTTACAAGAAAGGGGTCATATTCAAAAGCGTCCAAAGAGGCTTGCGCTGGCGTACAATAAAAATTCAGCGACAGCCTGGTTTACGGAAAAAAGAGACCCCGAAACAAAAATAAAATTCACCACACGACCCATTTCGAGCAATCGGTCGATATAACGATTCGTTTTTACCTCTCCCGCTCGCGTTCCCCCGCCTGCTCTCGTTCTCGCGATCCCCTACACGTATTTAGACGCTCTCTCTCTCTCTCTCTCTCTCTCTCTCTCTCTCTCTCTCTCTCTCTCTCTCTCTCTCTCGCTCTGTGTGCCTATTGCAAAAAAAGAAGAAAAATTCGCGGGACAGAGAAAAAATGCGGAACAACGAAATGTACATGACGAAACGCGATTTTCAGTGCGCTCGACCTTTTTTCTGTCGGAACGACGAAAAAAACTCGCCGTGTCCGCTGCAAATACACGCCATAAAGTATATTTATCGATCGAGGCTAAACAAAGGGAAGGCAAATGATTCCGATAAAAAGAGAAAGAGGCGAGAATGCCGGCAAAGAATGATTATTATTTGTGCAAAAAGGCAAGGGGAGAGTACGATTAACGATGTTGCATCGCAGCTCGCAATATAGGACCATAAATTATTCATCGGAAGTTTGTCCCTTTTTTACTTCTCCCGCTGGATCGTCTCCAGTGTTTCAACTCTTTTTTTTCCCATCTTTTGTCCTGTGTGCTTCTTTGCCGGGCCCTATGATTCGTCGATTTCTCCTTTCCCTTGCGCCAACTCTTCCAGGATCTTTTTTCAAATGTTTTCTTTTGGTTTTACGCTAGATCGCCCATTCTGCGAAATGATTATCTTCGCTGATATATTCCAAATCCGAAAAGAGGATCCTATTAAAATTTCGGTATCGCCGACAATTGGGATTCGAAAATATTTTACCCTTTTTGTAATTTCTTTAGAAATCTGTTGAATCGGTTAATTTCCACTCTTTGTTTAGTAATGAATTATTGTTTATGAGCGTTTATAAATGAGAATCTGCGTTTGCACAGCCAGGTTAATAGATGGAAACTTAGGAATCCAATTGCTAACACTGATCTCGTCGGTCGATAAGATTCGATCAAAATGTGTACAAGTTTGAATTAAAAAAATATGCAAATATCTAGTTCATCGATAAAGAGAAATCCTATTGAAATCACAGTTCACTGTTTTATTTATTCTATACGCATTTTTGATTGGTTCTGCTTAACGCGATAAGAAATGTACGTATCACATATTTTCTGAGAGAACGGTAATGAACTTTGTAAATTCATTATTTATCGACGTTTGTCCCGTTGAAAAAAAAAACGATGAATCGCGCTACTTTTTCATGAAAAATATTTTCACGGAAGCAAATGCACTGCTGAAAAAGCGTACGGGCGTAACGCTGAAAATTTTGAAATTTAAAGCCGCAGAAGTCTGCGCAACGCTGTGTACGTGTACGGTTTTCGTGCTGGACGCTCGCCGAGAAGCAGCCAAAAAATACGCGGAAAAGGTCTCCCATTCAAAGGGAAAAAGGAAGCCAATTTTTTTTTCGAATCGAGGGGAGTGGCGAGGGTGCAAAAAGAGATAGGTATAATGCGAGCAAAAAAGCAGAAGCGCGTGGAGAGATGCGGCGGCGGCGGCGTCGAGACAGAAGGGGGAAAAAGTGAAATAGATAGAGTTGGGGCGGCGCGGGATAGGAAGAAAAGGATACAGAGAAACAAAGAATATAGCTACTGACATTTTGAATAATACCAAGTTCGAGGAGCTGAGCGGGGAAAAGAGAGACTGTATTAAAAACGGGACGAGGAGACGGAATCGAGGGCGAGTCGAAAGTATAAGTTGAAGTATAAATTGCATAAGAGCACTAAACGATTTCAATGCCTCTGTTTTTAGAATCGAGTGCGCGCTTTACTTTATACGGCTCTGCGCGTATACTTTTTAGTACGAAAATTTTAATTCGAGCTACCGCATTCTATCATTTACGTGCGAATAATAAAAGCTGAACTCGCGCTTTTCATATCTGCGAAATTTCGCGTAATTCAAAGACTCGAATAACGTTGGAGTTGGCGTGACACTTGCCAAGACACTCGCGCCGGTGAATTCACTGCGCACACAGAGTGCGCGCGGAGAAACAATCGTTCTCCGGAGTCTTTGTGCAATTAGCCGTAAATAATGCGGCGAAACACAGAGGAAGTGAGTATCTCGTCGGAGAGAGAGAAAGAAACGGGCACACGCAGCGGTGCATTGTAATACGCGCGCGGGCGCGTATAACGAGGGAGGAGAATTTCCGAATTAAAATTCCTCGATATAATCAAAATTGCAAGCCCAGGAGAGATAGATAGAGAGAGAGAGAGAGAGAGAGAGAGAGAGAGAGAGAGAGAGAGAGAGAGAGAGAGAGAGTGTACATTGAAACATTGACTATACGTCGTTGGGCGATGAATAAAACTCGAACGAGGCCTAATGACACTCGATTCAATTTAGGGAACGAGACGCGAGGACAAAGGCCTCGCGCGCCGCAGCCGAACGCCGTGCAGCAGCAACAGCACATGGTCGGATCACAGAGAGAGAGAAGCAGACACAAAGAAGAAAGAGTAGGAGGGGGGAGAAGCGCGCAGACGGGGCAGCAGCAGCAGCACGCACGCAAAATGAAAAACACAAAAAGAGCGACAGAGAGCGCGCGCGCGCGAGAGAGAGAGAGAGAGAGAGAGAGAGAGAGAGAGAGAGAGAGAGAGAGAGAGAGAGAGAGATGAAAGCGAAAGCGAAGGAGAAAGTGAAAAAAGATGGCCAGAGGGAGAAGGAAAGTACGCACAAAAATTAGGGGGATTAAAAAGCGAAGCGGGCGGAGGCGTCGGTGCTGCATTGGCGTATCCGCGCGCGTAACGTAAGGAGAGCTCCTGATGCGGATCAGCCGCGCGTAGTCCCCCAAAAGAGAGCTGGACACTCGGCGCGCACACGTGACTCACGCGCTGCTGCTGGCAAATTTTATTTTGGCGAATCGAACGTGGGGGCCCGCACGCGCGTATGCCGCGATAAATAAAGAGATACAAAGATCGCGCGCCGCTGCGAAAAGCTTTTCGAAGGCCTACAGTGTACACACGATGTACGAGGGCTCCCCCGATATAACATCATGTGCAGGGGTCGGGGGGCGATCTGCGCTCTGGGAAAGATTTCTGCTCCGTTGGCGTTTTGTATTAAAATTATAATGACCCGGTAGTTACGCCCAAATTCGGACTGGGGTCCTCGATAGCGCGCGGACAAAGCCGACGCGAGAGCGAACTCGATACGCGGGAAGGAGAAGCATTCAACTTTTGCGGCGAAACGGCGCGTCTTTTTCCCCGCTCGCATATGAAGCAAAAACTGCTCATCGAGCGCTGGGCAGCGCGGAGAGCCTTGAAGGGCTTCGGTCTTAACGCGTCGAATCGCCCCGAGAGAGCTGCGTGATGCAAAAAGTGCAATGCACCAGCAGAGACACATCCATACCGCACAAAACGATCGTATCTTTGCGTATAATACTTATACCCAGGGCTCGCGCGCTAATTTTGTAATTGCACTCGCGTGTAATGAGCTTGTACACATAATAACATAAGCATTTGTTAGATCGGCTCGAATAATTACGCGAGCCCCCTCGGCCGATGTCTGCGGACTATTTTCGCCGCTCTTTTTTGCGCGCAAGACTCTTTTCGTTACGCCCATGTGAAAATTCTCCGCTGCCTTTTTTCCTCTCCTCTCTCCTCTCTCTCCTCTCGGCGGCCACATTTTTTATACGCTACGCTGATGAACATAATGAGAAATGCGTGCCTATAAGCCCGCGCGCGCTTATTATAATAAGAAACGCCAGTTTGCTCTTCCCTCTGTACAATGTATGTACATACACGCATGCGCACTTGCGCTGTGTGTCTGTGTGTCTATGCATACAGCTCCCGGGTCGGGAGCGAGTCTAATAAAAATATATAATACATGCGCGCGCGCATAAAGCACGCACAGATGTATGGACTCGAGACCGTTCCCATATAATAAATGTGTTTCTGACGTACGCCAATCTGCGTGTAATGCCAAGTTTTTTCCCGATGCGTTGCTGCGGAGCTGTATTTTTTATATAAATTTGAATTGACGCGCGGACGATTTAATTTAAAGATTAAACTTCATGCGCGTCGAAAAACATTCAAGCAGAATTATGTACAGTGCTGGAATATTATTTATGCGCACAGGAGGATATTGTTATACTACACTGACGTTGTATGAGGAAAACAGCTTTTATTCTTCGAATGTCAGTCTTGAAAATATAATAATAAAGATAAACGTATGACTTCGGCATCTTTGAACTACATAAACCTTTGAACTTTTAAACAAATCATTCAGGCACATCAAATCCGTACCTTATAGTAGTAATTCATATCGATTTGAAATCCGGACGTTCTCTTCGTATTTCACGAATGAAGGAGTTAACATTAAATTATTGGTGAAATTTTGAACTCCCGAAACCGCGCGTACTCCGCTCATTATATATAATAATTAAATACGGTTTTATCGTTTACACACTCTTTAACTGCAAATAAACGTTTCGTGCATTCAAAGCCATAATTTAAAGCCGAAAATTATACCGAAACGCAAGAAGAAAGGACAGTGTGGTGAATAACATTTAACGGACTAATTTTTGAAATTATTGCATCTGCTCGCCGCCAGAGGTGATCGTACGTTGATTTTAGAGTTTAGTGAACCTCACCCTTAAGGTATTTAAGAACCGTGAAAAATTATCGAAGCGCCAGGTGGACGTAAACACCGCAAAAGTATAATGACCCGAATATAGCGAATGGCAATGACCTTACGCTCTCTGAAATTGTAGTCAGCGACTCGGTCGAAAACAAAACCATTGATGCGTATAACAAAACACTGTTTTTTATTTAGTAGTTGGTCTTATTCTCAAAGCAGCTGGCGGCATTTGTCCGAATATTCCAGTGAATTTATAAGAGACGCAATTACAAAGCTTTTCTAATTGTACAATCAGTAAAAATATACTTGGAGTATTTATCAAGTTATTGTTCTCTTTGCTACGAATCATCATTTCGACGATGAGGGATAAGATGGATCGTAAATTACTTCAAAAATTAAATTTTTCAAGCGAAAAAATCCAATCGTAATATACTTGTCTTCTCACTTATGCGCATAAGTATCTCTGATATGATTCACAAATCATCATTAGCTCTCGATGGTATCGCGCGAAATCAAGATTTCGAAACGCAATCTTTGTGTATTATGGCATAGTGAGGTCGGAATCGAGGTGCAATTATTCTACGATATCGTTTTACTGAATCATCAAAATATTCCTATTTGCGAGTTTCAAGATAAGGCGTGTAAATTATAAAATGCTTTGAATAATAAAGCACAATTCATAAGGAACGCGCGATTAATCCATCAAAGGCAATATCTCACTTAGCATCGACGTCGAGACAGTTAATATAAAATTGAAGTGACCTGTTGAAACTATATCGCATACACGCCGCCTTCTTGGAAACTCGTTGACGTAAATTTTCCTCTTTTCGTTATTGTACCGTCATCACGCAACGATTTTCTGGGAACGAATTGCTCAACCTAAAATTTCTATCCGAGACACAGCTACGGATGGGGGGGGGGGGAAGAACGCAATATAGCGGTGAGTCATTTCGAAAAGTATTTTCGATTTCGTATAGCGTGAGCGAGCGAGCACAGTACCCGGAAAAAACAAAATTCCTCGCGACCTCAAAATCTCAGTTCCCCCATTGAAATTCGAGTCCGGGTTCTCAGAAAAACATTTTCCACGAGCGTCTCACACGCGCGCGCAGAGAGAGAGAGAGAGAGAGAGAGAGAGAGAGAGAGAGAGAGAGAGAGAGAGAGAGAGAGAGAGAGAGAGAGAGAGAGAGAGAGAGACATAGTATAATACCGGCGCACGGTATAGTCGCTGGCCCATCGTCATGTAACACGTTATTCTGTTGCTTCAGCGACGGCAGCAGCCTCCCGCAGCGTGTTTACGTTACACGTGCGCCCGCGCGCGTGTCACGTGCTCTCCCCCCACCCCGGCTCTGCCTCGAAAGCCGTCTGCAGCGCGACCGACCGCGATCAGCTCACTCGCTCTATCTTCTCTCTTCTGCTGCGTACTAGGTATATCTACACATACACGAGTGCGCGCGTGTGTCTGTTGCGTATACATACGGGTGCGTGTTCACATCGGGAAAAAATTCGTGAAATCGAGCGTGATAACTCTTTCGGAAAATACTCGGCGAACAATTTTTTATCTCCTTTTTTTCAACGCTCTGTTATTGGTACACTTTTTCGAGGCGTTTCGAAATTCAAACGATTACGCAGAACCACTCGGCAAAAAACGTACAACTTTGAAATAAGCTTCCAGACGCCAATGATAAGGCGTCACGCTCATTCGAATAATGAATTCAATGGCTTTGAGTTTGGTACTTTGAATTTTGGTTTTTATGTGGCGATAGGTTCGGCGGCGCGCGTGCCTTTTTACGCGCGTATGTACGTACAATGTACATTATACGCCGTCGCGCCACTGAGCCGAGCCGAATGTTCGCCAGCTCGGATTTTTTTCCAAAGAACGAGCGAATTATTTGAAAATCCGTACGACTGGGAGTGAGTCAGCTTTATAATAATCTCTTTGACCCATCGTTCTGAAAATCCAACAAACAATATAATCTGCGAGCGAGATTCGCGCGAAGGAGGAGGAAAAAGAGAAAGCCTGAAAATTGAAAATAAAAAGGCGACCCACTTTTACGAAAATTTCCCAACCTATAGGAAATGTAGGCGCGCATACTATTATTAGCCACGTCGCTAACCGCGCTGAGCTACAGTCTACTACAGCTGCAGTCGGAGAGGGGAAAGGAGAAAGAAAAGTCCTATTCGGCGCGGTGTCCTCCCTCCTTTTCTATTTTCCTCGGCACTCTATACGAGAGATGTACATAGGTATATGGGACAGCCGCGCGCGTCGGGCTCTCCCTCTTCCCCGGCACTGTACACGACTACTGCGAGCTCGACTACGAGCTGTCGGTGGCGCTGGCGCGCGTTACACGAGAGTTGTAAAACGGTGGGCGGTTATTCACTGGGCGACCTCCGACCGACGCTCTTTCTCTCTCGTTCTGCTCTTCATTGACTGCACGCGGCAGGAGTAGCGCGGAGGAGAGAGCGAGAGAGAAGGAGCGAGTCATTGACGCCGGCACGCGCTCGAGAGCGTAGTACAACCGCGCGAGAGAGCTAGCTGCTGTACATATACACATAGCGCCGCGCCGCGGGTCGTGCAAGACTGTCTCTCTCTCTCTCTCTCTCTCTCTCTCTCTCTCTCTCTCTCTCTCTCTCTCTCTCTCTCTCTCTCTCTCTCTCTCTCGCTCTCGCTCTGCACTCTCGCGCGCGCCGAGAGCTCGATTCAGCGAGCGCGCGGCTGCGACTTTCTCGACTCGCGCGCGCGGAAATCAGGGTCGCGACAGCTTCCTCCGTACGCATTGTCTTCGGCTCCGTCTATTGATGCTAATGCGATTCATAGGAAAGTGTGGCGCTTTTTCAAAGCCGATTCTCCCTCGGATTTTCAGAGGCTGCCGCGGATGCGCAAAAACGTGTGAAGCACTGCATGCACGACCGTTGCTCGCTGCCGCGGTTGTATGCAGGTTCCGGATGTCTACCGAAGAAAATTTACCAGGAAACGCGCACGCGCGCTCTTCTAATTAGCCCGCTTGTATTTCTCGGCAATAAAAATGAGTTCGGCTACTCGCGCGGCGTTTAGACGATGCGCTGCTGCTGCTGGCAATTACTCCGATGCAGTCGTTGATTTTGCGAAAGATTAAAGCAACTTTTTCATACGCGACAAAACAATGGACAAGCCGTTTTCGGAGGGAGATGGGGGGAGAGTGCAACTTTTTATTGCAAGTTTTAATGAAACCACGCGCAAATAGGCTAGAGTTGTTGCGCGCCACAAAAGTTCATTTGAAAATAAAATTTTTTATCAATCCCGTTTCTGCGCGCGCGGCCGCGGACAAAAGTTTGGATTTACTGCGTATTTTATTGTCAAGAGTAATAAAGGAATTTTTCGCTACATTTTCGCTCGGATCCCCGAATTGCCTTTCGCGTAATAAAATTTCTAAAACACAGTGTATAAAATTTCTTACTACTCGCCAAACCTTTTATCCCTTCGTGTGCCCGTTCGTGCGGAGTAAACATTTTTACAAGGAACGAAACAATTTCGAAGATTTACGGCCACGTACAATTCGTAGGCGACCGCAGAGGGTCCGACCTTTCGATGAACCTAACGTAATCTTGTATCTGAAAAAGCGCGCCCGTACAGCTTGTTTAATTACGGCGCATTTGCTCTAATAAATGTTTCACGGTTCGCAGTGGAAAATCGTAATTTTATTCCGCGATGATAAGTTTACGGTCGTAAAAAAATGCACTAATTACACCGCGCGGTAATGAAATGTTGTATACGCAAAATTACTTTTTAATGATGATTTACGCACAACGGTGTGCATTATACACAAGTGCGGAAAAAAAACAATAAAAAGCTTGGGCGTCCCACGCGCGTAAGATAAAGGCTATAAAGAACGCCCCGAGCGCGCACGAGCCTTTAAATTACTTACAACATTGCCGCTCGTTCGCTAATATTACAATACACACAAATAGCGCGAGGCGCGCGTAACTCGGCTCTAACTTTTCCCTCCCTGGCCCGGCTGCTTTCTTTTTTCGCCTCCCTTATTTATGCACTCGCAGTCGTATCTCTCGCATTGAAAATCGCGCTCGCGCGCCGGGAGAGAAAAAATTCGAACCGTTTATCAAAAGTTCTAACCTCGTTTGCTCTCGCGGGAGAAGCCGGCGCGTGCATGATACGCAGATGCGCGCTGATCGATCAAACTTTTTTCGCAAACACCGCGTACGTACGCTGTACACTCGCCGGCTCGGGTTAAGAATTGAACGCGGGCTTCCTTTCGGTTTCGCGCCTGCACGCTCGCGAACTGTTTTTTTCATCCGGACAGAGAGAGAGAGAGAGAGAGAGAGAGAGGGGGCTCTTTTCCACCTGGATGCAGGTGCTGCTGCTCGAGAAACAGCTGTCTCCCGAGCTCGCGACTGCTTTTTACACTGGTCTCGCTCACTCCCCGCGCCCCCTCGAAAAATCGTGCATTGTGCACTCGACTGGATCCCCTCCTTGGTTTTTTACATTTTCCCCCTTGTTTTTCATTTCGGCCGCGGCGGCAATAACGCGCTTCTACTCCGATCGTAACAAGCGACTTCTTTGTCGAGGGCTATCGTGCAGTGAACTCTGTAGCGCCGCGCCGGGCCAAGGATCATATCAGTGCCAAGTTTTTTGTGTCCTGACTGGCAGTAGGAAATAAAAGCTTCGGTTTGAAGGAATATTTCGTATGGCGAGCGCGCGTGTGTTGCACACTGCGTATAACTCGCTGGCTGGCTCGCTCGTCGGGCTATTAAATTGAAATATTATGCCGGTCTCCATTGTTCGCGGGGAAAATTTAATAGTAAAAGTTATGTACAATGACGGAGCGCGCGCGTATTCATATCGCCGGGACCATGAATATTCTAATAAATGCCGCATATTATAATATAAACGAACAATGGCCCGGAGTGGGGATTTAAATCTCGCGCTTTTTGCGCGACAACTTTTTGCCAAACACTTTGACATTTTCATGCGGCCGCGACTGCTCATCGTTTCGCCGCATTTTTCGCGAATGTTTACATTCCGGCGCGGAGCTTTTAAAAATACAGGATGCGCTCCCCCCCCCCCCCCCCTGATGCGGATGCCGTTATCGCGCGCGCTCGCCGCGCTGTTGGTTGGCCCATAAAGTTGAACGCGTTAAATATTAAGCTAATAATGATGACACAAAATCGAGTTTGATGCACGTTGGAAAAATATAATGCAATCGGGCGTATGCGTGTACTCATGCGCGCGCGCGAGGTTACAAAGAAAATAGGATAAACAATAGAGAACGATTTTTCCCGCGTGCGCGCATTCGCCCGGCGACTATATGCAGTAGGCGCGCGGGCGGCGTTTTAATAGTAGCGAAACAAAAATAACAAATTAAAAAAAATAGTCTAGCTTTTATCGGTACGCCGCTGTGCACAGCTCGGGCTATCGATTTTCATATAAAACGAGCCGGCCGCTCTTTTTTTAAAGCTACAATCGTCCCATGGATTTTTCAAACCTTTTCTACTGGACAATCAAAGCATACCTATACCGCTATTTTTTATTCACACAACGAATCCATCGATCTTTGCAGGAACAAAAATCCGCCCACATCCCGCCATTAATGCAAGATATTTCCCTGGCATTTTCATATGCGAAAAATAAATTCGAACTGCGCGGCAATCCTCCGCACAGCCAAGAGATAACTTCTTCTAATTACTACCCCCCACACACAGCGAAGCGTACAGTAATACCGATGGCACAATGGGGCCGAACAAAGCAGCCGTCGAGTCTTGATTCACGGCCGATCATCAAGCGCCCGATAAATAATAACAATAAAACTCAGCGCGCCGGCGCATTATACGCCGAGGGATGAAAAATTGCAAGATCCGGTAGAAAAGGAGGAAGGCCGTCGCCACCGCGCAAGAACTGGCACCGACCTGCAGACAGCCTTCGATCGTCCGGCAGACAGGGGGCAAAAAGCGAGTTACTTCGCGGTAAACAAAGCCCGCGACCCGCGGCCGGCCAATAACACAACTGCGCGGCGCGGCGGTGCACAAGAGAGTATCGTCACGCCGGTCTGCATTGTTCTCGTCGCCGTCTAGCGCGAGCCAAGTCCAGCCTCGTGCCACGCGCCAAGACCCGAGGGGCCGCGATACGTGTTATCGGTGTTGCACGGACGTGTCGACGCGCCGTCCCGCGTCTATGGGGCAGAGGGGTGCGAGCGGTCATTAAAATCGGGGCTGTTGAACTCGCGGAGTTTGACGAACTTTCGGCTTTTGGAAGTTTCCACGAAAGTTCGATCGATGTGGCGAACCAAAATCCAGCTGTTGAAATTCCGAGCAGAAAGGGATGATTCGTGATGGAGATAAGGCGCGGGCAAGCGACGTGATTTTCTACGCAATCGGGACGGCTGACTCATCGCGGAAGATTTCTCGTACACAGCAGACGCGCGACACGGAATTCCAAAGCGCGTCTAGCTGATTATCTCGTATGAATTAATTAAGGCTCGGGCGTGTGTAGGTGTCGGGGCCAGACGCAGGCGGGCGAGCACACGGCGCGAGGAGATGCGGCGCGGGGAGGAGGACAAGGGGAAAGGGGTGGACGCGAGCTTGGCGGGAGCGAAAAAAGCGCCCGGCGGGGGAGTAAGCAGCGCGGGGAAGAGCGAGGAGTGAGGCACATGCAGGGGTGGTAGCGAAAAGCCAATGTTTGGAGCAAGGCATTCTAAATTTAGGAGGAAGTATTGATTTTACAATTTGGACCCCCGCCCAAAGTAAAAAATAAACCAAGCTAAATGTACTCTACTTTGATAGAGTGCCTCTCTCCTCGCCCTGCTCGCGCGTTTCGACGCGCGGGCTCTCTCCCTGGCACTGTCCGGAGGGAAGGAGAGGAGAGGGCTGGCGAAGATAAGAGCGAGAGAAACGCGGGAAAGAGCTGAAGAGCTGGGGACGAGAGTCGTATGCACGGCGGCCGAGGGGGGATGCAGCGGGGAGCGACGGAGGCTGCAGGCGCAGAAGGTGAACCCTGGCCGGAGGTGGCACTGCGGCGCGGGAAGAGGGATAGAGAGAGAGAGAGAGAGAGAGAGAGAGAGAGAGAGAGAGAGAGAGAGAGGGAGAGAGAGAGAGAGAGAGAGAGAGAGAGAGAGAAAGAAGCAAGAAAGGTGAAATGCCGGAGAGCTCCTTCGTGGTAAGAAACAAAGAACAGAAAATTGATCGTTTGTCAAGTTTTATGTTCTCTCGCTCTCGCTCTCGGGGCAAAAAGGGGGAGACAGAGAGCCGAGAGGAGTGAGCATCAGCGGCCAGAGAAAGCCCCGCGCTGCAATAAGAAGACTAGACTCCCGCGCGCAGAAATTCTGCCGGTATTGGTTCAAGAGCCCACGAAAAAGTGGAGAGAAGAGACGCGCGGGGCCGGACCGGAGCCGCGCGGCGAGGGGGGCGATATATATATACTCCGCAAGAAACGAGACTCGAACGAGTCGATAGAACCGAGTCGGACGAGATTGCCCTCGCTTTTTCTTCCTACATGCTCTCTTTCCAATTTTTTCCCCTTTCATCTTTCTCTCGCTGCTGCTGCAATGCCGCGCGAGGGGCTGTTCTTGCCTACGCGATTTGGAAAATCGATCACGACGAAAACTGGACCATCATGCGTCGGTCGAGCGTAATCATTAATTCAGCATCAACGTTACGAGGCGGAGCCATGCATTATAACTGATCGACAATAACTTTTGCCTCCCCCGATAGCTAACGAGTTTGTCCTCCATTATGCATTGTAAAGTCGCGAATGCAACGGAGCCAGAGTACACAGAATGCAATTAACGAGTTATAACAATATTCATCGGCAATTAACGGTCTTCGATATTAATTGAAAACGAACACAGGCTCGGTTTAATTTCGCTCATAATACATCGTTGTTATAACCGATTTGTATTTATCGCAATTTCCCATAATAATATCGCCATTTCCGACCTCCAATACAGCCGGGCACATCGACTAGTTGACTGCAGCGATAATCGATGCGCCTCGTGAAAAATGAAAAAACATCAGGGGTTCAATTTATATATATAATCGTTTGTATGATGTACGTGATGGGATAATAAGCGGGGGCTCTTACCTTGTGGACTCGGAGGGTCTTGCCCTCGCAGGCGAGCGTCACGTCGCAGTACGCCTGCCTCTCGAGCAATTGCGTGAACATTGTCTGCAAATTGTTGTGATGGTACTTCCACCGCAGGCAGTACTGTTGGGGAAACATGTTGCTATTGTTGTTCGAATTGGCTGCCGGCGGCGTCACTGGGCCCGGGCAGCTGCCTTGTTGCAGCATAAGCGTGTCGGCAGCCGCCAAGGCTCTGCGATCGCTTAGTGAACCTCTCGCCGCCAAGGACGAAGCACCGGCCGCCACCACTGCGGCCTCCGCCTTCGCCTTCGCCGTCGAGGCTGCCGACGACGAAGACTCTGCTCCTCCTGACGAAACAAGCCTCAATTATTACCTGCGCAGCGCGAATCGCGAATCCGAAGTTATTTTCGAGGTGTGCAGTCTCGCTCTAGGCGATTATCAATTCACCTTGGACTCGCGCGCGGATGAAAATAAATTCGGCCTTCATTACCGACGGGATTCGCTTTATCAGAAATTTATCTTTGCTTTGCTCGAATATTCTTCGGCGCTGCGGCACAAAAACAGTTTTAAGCGACCTAGTTATATCCTCCCGTTTAAGAGCATTCGAAAATCAATTTTTCAGCGGAGCCTGCACACACGTCATCCGCGGGCCAGCGGAATCAAAATCCAAACGTATCGCTCACCTTAGTTTACTGGCTCAAGGGAGCAGTGGTCGAGCGTTCGCTCGATCTGGCTGCTGTAGCGACCTCGGTATCCTCGAGGTATTGTCTGCTCCTCTCCTTCTTCCGGCTAACTTCTTTCTCTGAGTTTCAGCGCGGCGATGCCGAGTCCTGCCAAAGATGCCAGTTGAGATTAGCTGGTTATTGCACTGCAACAGAAACGAAGGGTCCCTCGTTAGGTCTCTCGGTATTTTATAATCATCAAAATGGATTATTTTGACAGCGGCACGTCGTTATTCGAAAGTAATTGTCGTCGAATCAATGCATTTATAAAGCCCGCGCGGGCAGGCTTTATGGCCGAGACAATCAATCCACTGAAAGGGAAATTTCTCCGAAAAGCACAAGTACACGTCGATCGGGCACTCGCCGTACGTACCGACATGCACACACAAACACAAATAGAGCTTAATTAAGGTCACAGACTGCGAGAGAGCGAGAGAGAGAGAGAGAGAGAGAGAGAGAGAGAGAGAGAGAGAGAGAGAGAACAGTGAGCCAGTATCTCTTTCTCGCTGCTGTACGTGCAACTAATATACCTATACACGTTCGCTCGGTCTCTCGATAAATTCGAAACGTCGACGGCTCGTGCAATAAACTCAAAGGGTGCAGAAAAAAGCGGAGGAGGAAGAATGGTACAAATGGAAGTAAAGAAAGCGGAAGGCGAAGAGAGGAGGGGAAGGAGGAGGCAATAAGACCGGTCACGTTCGATCGGTTTTGTTCGGCAGCTATATATACGGCGACGACGATTCGATGGATTAAGAGCGTCTTGCAAGAGCCGTATATTTTCTCCGCTTTCTGCTATTTCGGCCTTCATTGGCGGAAATTCGAATTTTCAGTCGCCTCGCGTTATAAAGTGAGGCAGGCGTACTTTAATTTAGATTTATTATGAGCTCGGCATACGGATTTCGATTCCGGACTTTTCGCGCGCGCTTTTCAATCGACGACTCGAGCGCGCAAGAGGAAGTCATGCATTTTTCATTCGACTACGTTTTTCATTTTGCAACTCCTCGCGCCTCTTTTCAGTTCCTCCTTCACTATATACAGCGCGTCCTTGCTTTTCCACGACGATACTCGCGCGATAATTGAGTCGAAGAGCTTCTTCTCTACAGCTTCCCTTTGCTAGTCCTTTTGCTGGATTCTCGCGCGCTTGTGCATTTTATTGTAAATGAAGATTGCTGCTCTTGATTTATTTCACAACGAAGGTTACCCGCACCAGACTACAAAGTATCGTAGCGAGGGTGCAAACAAGCATAAACGAAATGTGTAACATTTTTCTTCTGATGGAAAGTTCCACTAATTTAAGATTTCTGAAAAACATTCGACCTCGCAAGATGAGTCCATCGGCTTCCTTATTGAAATTTAATTAGTTAATTTAGTTGAGTACCAAGAGAAATCTCACGAGCCTTTGGGTCTTATTGGATACCGAGTTGTAGACGCAGCAATCGTTTGATTAACCAGAAACGCACCTGCCTCAAGGTTACATTGAGACGGCGCGAAAACAGTGTAATTATATCGGTAAAAAATCGAACGTCGCGTTCCGTTATATTTTAAGGCATCGTGCGCGCGAGCGCAATGG
Organism: Nasonia vitripennis; assembly: GCF_009193385.2. Classification (NCBI taxonomy): domain Eukaryota; kingdom Metazoa; phylum Arthropoda; class Insecta; order Hymenoptera; family Pteromalidae; genus Nasonia; species Nasonia vitripennis. Next base: position 22,509,587 of record NC_045757.1, on the reverse strand, counting down.
CAATTTGCGAAAAATAATATGCACTGCAGTCATGCATCAATCGTTGGCATGTGAGGCTTTGGCTTTCGAAATTTCTACAGGTTTTATTCTTGCAGGTCGTCACACTCGGTGCACTTCGCTCGAACGTATCCCGTATTTTATAACGCGGGTTCATTAAAAAAAAACTTGTCAAATACGTCCATAACGGCGCCAAGAACAAATAGCACTAGTTCTCTGTATAGTGAATAATTGGCTGGCCGTAATGACGCAAACAGGTGAACAAACGTAACATCGCGAGGAGAGAATTATCTGGTCGAGTGAGCGGCGATGAGTTTTATATACGCGCAGCAGATGGAAGGGGTTAGGATGCAGCTGTATGTGTAGCGTAATACACACAATTGCCGGAATTCAGGTCTCCGAGTATGTATATGTACTACATTCTGACGTTTATCCTCGATTCCGAACGTACTTTCTATTGTGTTTGCGGAACTGCTTTTGAGAACCGGAAAAATTCTTCCTTTTGGCACCCGTGCACTCGTCTACCTCGCCGCTCGCTCCACGGAATGTTGCGTTTTTCTATCGCGATCGGCATGCTGTTTCTCCTCCGCGGCAGAGGATTCGCGGCTTTTGTCAGGCCAATCGCTTTGATTGATCGAAGCATTTACCTCAACAAAATAAGAATACGAGCGCCAGTGACCGGAAGAACGAACGTACACCAAACGCAGGCAGAAAACAAAATACCCTGGTAGAAAATTAACGAGTGTAAACCGTTAAAAAGTTAAGTTTAGTTGACCATTATTATCAAATTTGAATGTAAAAAAATAAAGCAAAATATTGCTAATATTTTAGTGATGCGCGTCTATTATACCAACACAGTATTATTTTTAAGTTTGCTGAAAATTTGCTTTTTCCCTTTTTTTCTTGCATTAAAACGTTTGCATGTTTTATTACAAATATTTGGATTTTTCACGATTGCAAGATATTTTTCTATAATTTCTGGATTGTAACAGTCATTTGACAAATTTCAAGCAAATGTTTTATCTTGAGTTAATATGTATATCTATACATTTATAATGTTTAAACTCTTATTTATTTAAATTTTTAACCACAACTTAGCTAACTGGCCCAAAACTTAGCTTATTAACCGTTAACGTTTCTACCAGGGTACATTCCAGTATTATTATACTCTGACAACATTTCATATCCTCGTAATTTCACGAGTTTTCAATCCAGATTCGGAGATAAAATTTCAATTTGAAACTTTTCAATGTGTGCGCGCGCGCCACATAATTCGCAAGATGATGAAATTTGCATGGTGAAATTGCCTCTTGAATCTTCGATCTCGACTTCGTTCCTCAAAGACATACGCTCCGAATTATTTATCTTCGCGACCGCATATATATATATATATATATATATATATATATATATATATATATATATATATATATATATATAAAAAAGCGACGCGCAGCAGCTTGGGCAATGCGCGTATTTCAAAGAGCGCAGACTGTCAAAATCTCGTAAAGCGCGTCGCCGTCTCTCCTATCATAAAAGTTCCGAGTGCGATTCGCGATAGTCCGCGCGCGCAGTTCACTCACCGAGGTCGCGTGTGCGTTTCGCGCGGCTTATCAGCTGTTTACACCGCTGCTCTCTCCCTCCCTCTCTGCGCGTTTCGGATGGCATCGTAAGTTCCTCTCTCGCGAGCCTGCACGCTTCTGCAGCGCTATTCTCCGCTATTCTCCGCACGCGTAATCAAAATCGGATGCGCGTACGCCGATGTTCCCGTATTCGTAAACAAAGCGAACCGCAAATGTAGGGAGCTGTGTACGCCATCTTTTTTGATCATCGCGTAAAAATAAAAATTCAACCATCAGACCTCGAGCGAACTCGGAATCGTGAGCGTGTCGAGGAAAACCAAAGTCGAACTAATAAATGTAATCCCGCGGCATGGGAAGCGGCGCCTTCGACGGCATCAGCCGCGGTAGCGTCGGCCACGGGCAATTAGGAGCAGCTCGCTGCAGGACTGCCTTTAACGGAATCTAACTGAGGCTTGCGGTCGCACAAGAAGAGATGCCGGCTGCCCACAGTTGATCCTCGGTGAATCTGTGAAATTCGCTGCCGACTGATTATCGTTTGCAAGCGCGATTTTTCTTATCCGCTCTGCGCTGGTATTTGCGATTTCATTATAAAATTATAAAAGCTAGTTTTGCAGCGGAAACGGCTTCTTTATGATGTGCATAAATTTTTTGTCCACACGACGCCGGTTTAAACTGCTATGTTAATCTGTCAACAACAGCAGGCGCAATAATGTCGTAGATGAGGCTGTAAATGCGTTAACGAATGGAGTGAGTAAGGCAAATTTGACAGAGATGAGTGTTGAAAATTGTATTTCAAATAGAGTAAGAGCAACATGTGGTCATGATTGCGTTATCATATGGCAGAATGACTTTCCGGCTTTCGTGTCCTGTTAAACCAACACCTCGGCGTCAATTTTCCATAATCCAAACATTAAAAACTTGCAAACATTAATGGAAACAAATTGATTGATCACTAAGTGCTTGTCATTGATATATTTTTATGGCAACGGATCGTATGTTCATCAATTATTTTTCAGAAAGGCACAATCCGTTCATCGCTCTAAATTAAAATATTGTTTATAGTTCGTTTCTTTATTTCATCGAACGCTAAAGCAATTCAACTTCTCTTATTTTTCCTCGCTATCTTATCGCTACCAAAAAAATTATTGTAAACAATGAGCACTGATGCGTCATTGTGTGAAATCATGAAACAAAAGGCACTTTCAATAAAATCACAATTACAGAATGTTATGACACTGAAGAGAATACATTTTACTCCAATACTAGTAAACAATTATCTAGAGTAATATAAATGTGTTATGACACTCATATGCAATTAGTAAAAATAATTATTAGTATACTATATGGCTCGTTTCACGATCCGGATTTTAATATTGTAAAGATTTTGAAATGTGTTTGTTAATTCTACTGCCCGCGAATGTGAAACAAATAAAAAAGTGTTAATTCGATTGTATTTATAAATGTATTTCATACAAGTTTCGAATAGTATATATTGGTTGCAACTAACAGGCCACCTAGTTCGGTAACTCAAGTTGACCACGTCGAGACTAGCGATTGGCAGATGGCAGTCACATCACCGTCCGCCTATATCGCCTGACTTCCCACGGATGATCGATTTTCGAGAAGCTCCGATAAGCGCGGCAAAGTGCGGACCCACTCGATTCTGATTCAGCGTTTGAAAATTAAAAATACGTACGTTTCCCAAGAAGTTTCCTGCACGCCGAGTCGCTCGACTTTTTCGCGCTGCAGAAAGCGAAGATGAAACGATGCGCCACGCAAGCTCTCGCACGCATTCGTTATTTACGCGCGCAAAACAGAGCTGAATTGAACGAGAGAGAACGAGCGAGCGAGAGAGAGAGAGAGAGAGAGAGAGAGAGAGAGAGAGAGAGAGAGAGAGAGAGAGAGATGAAGATAAAACCCTGCGACGGCGAGTTGAATGAACGGGCGTGACGCGATAAAGCGAGCGTATCGCGAAAGAGTGAGAGACAGAGGAGGGGGGGGGGGGAAGAAAAGAGCAAGACATTTTCGACCTCAGGGAAGTCCTCCCAACAGAAGAGCGTTCGTCGGAAGGCATATTATGAGAATACGCTATGTATAGGAGTAGAGAGCGGTTGACAGACGTATGATTTTCCAAAATTGTCCTCTGATACTTCATTTGTAATTTCAGCAGAATAAATACTTCGAATCCGGGATATGCCCGCCAATGAATACAGCCGTTTTCAATCTGATTTATATTCCAGAGCTGCCGACGTTATAATAAATTATTCATCGTAATTAATTGTTATATATTGCAAAATTTTCAAAAAGAAATCTCGCCGAGTGCGCCGCTTTTTACGTATGATTGGAACAAATGGCCGGATTTACATTTCCCATACAAATTATTCATCGCAATTGTCAAGTATTATTTTGTAAAAGTTCGAGTACGAATACATCGGCAGAAATTCAATTCCACGATTTCACGGATTTATCAAATATTTTCCAAGAGAGAGGAACATTTTTCATTTATATGCTAATTAGAAGGATGAATAATTTATGGAATTTATTTAAATAATAATAATTGAATCAAGCGGGTATGAGGCCTTTGGAAAATCAGGCTTCATTTTTATAATACAACAACGCAGCGCGTACATGAATTTATGTTTGAAATATAATTATTTTGTCGTCCCGGCGCTACAATTTTGAAAATGCACCTCGTTGCGGGGGCATACGAATAATGGCAACGTGAAAATATATGCGTTTCGAGCGAGTGTTTACATTCGGTTTCGCATAATGAATATTCATTCGGTTTAAGCAATTGCCGCATAAAAAAACTTCAGATAATATAAAATAACAATTATAGGGTTGACGCGAAACCGTGCGCGATACCGCTAAGCGAAGCACGTGGGCGCAGTGCCGGCAGCGTTGAAAAAGAGTATAAAGGAAGAGAGCAGGAAAGATAGCAAAAGCCTGTGGCACGAGTGGCGCAGGGCCGAGGAAAGGGTACTGCACAAGCACGGCAGCGGCAGAAAGATAGAGGGCGAACAAGTTTGCAGAGGCGCCGCTGTACGAGCGCGAATTTTCCTCGCTTAGCGAAGAGTTCGAGGGCTTCGCACAGCTGCAGGAGAAAGGAGAGAGGGGAAGCACAGACAGAGAGCGAAAGGGTGAGGGCGCGTTAACCCGTGCTGAAAGGGAGAATAAAAAGCGAGATAGAAAGAGCAGATGCGAGAAGAGAGGAGAGAGAGAGAGAGAGAGAGAGAGAGAGAGAGAGAGAGAGACCATCGAAGGGACAGTGAAAGGGAAAACTGCGAAAGAGAGGCGCCAGCGCAAGCTCGTCCGACCCAACGCGCGTATACCTATATATGTGTACGCGGGCGTAGAAAAGTGAAAACGCCCTGCTGCTGCTGCTGCAAATTCTGCTGTACGGCGCTAGTGCAAGGGATGCAGAGGGAGCCTGGAAAATACCACGAAGGTTAAATCGATGCGAGAGAAAAAGGGAAATTTCGAGGGGGCTGCTAACGCTCTCGTGAAAGTTGGATTTTTGCTTTTACAAAGACAAGTGGCCTTTCCAAAGTGGCTGACTCGAGCAACGATTTCGTACACTGCTCGAGTCATAGAGTTTCGCGTCTCCATCAGTGACGATACGCAAATAACATTTTAATTTCGACACGCGCAACTTTGTTGTTGATGGAGGAATATTTGCAATGGCGCGGCAAAAATAAGTTGAAATAAGGAGCCCGAGTGTGGAACAACGATTTAATACGGATGATACCGGCGATATCTTGATAAAAAAGTTCAATATACAAAACAGTTCCACTGATAAGTTTCTCTTGTGCGCATAATAAAATAAAATGTATATCCTGCATCCATTGAGAGGGCGAGGCTCTTGAAAATGTTTTCCTTCATCGAAATAAGAAATCCAACCGCATCAAATCTTTCGACAAAAAGGGCAAACGTGTAGGAACGTATACTTCAGCGAAGGCGTCAATGGAAACGAAACAGACGCGATAGGGATTATCTCTTATGTCGACGATAAAAATAATACGATAAAAAACAAGGATGTTTCTTTTTCACAGTTGACGCGTTTAAGACGTGTGGGTTCGGTACTTTTTATAGTGAAGACGAAAATCAAAATTGTTCACGATCTCAATTCACATTGGCAATGGTTAATTCGCAAAAGACCTCGCAAAATCAACAAACTCCTTTGTCACAAAGAATAAGAGAGCGCCGCGGTGGCGAATCGTTTTGTAAATGCGAGACGAAAAAAAGAGGCGAGAAAGAGCACTTTATGCTCTTGTACAGTTACGAGCGCGCGGCAGTTTGACGTCAGCGCGCGGTTTCGAAATTCTCGATTCGTTGTGTTTTTTTTCTTCTTTACGCCGCTTTTTTTGCTCGTAGGGAGAATCGACGGAAGATTTCTTCGGCTTTTACGAATTTCCGGTCAGGCCGCGAGATTCTCTGCGGATTCGCCGATAAAGATTCGCTGAAAAGCGGCCTGTGTGCGAGTGCCGTTAATTCGGTGGATGCCAAATGTGCGGCTCTGTTGTATCCGTCACAATAATTAGCAAATTACATTATAATTACTTTCGATAACGCCAAAAATATCTTTCCGTTCACTGCTGTTTACCGCGCGCGGCTTTGAAACTTCCTGCCACTTCGCAGTTTCAAACGCGTGAATCATTCGATTTAGCAAGAAACGCGCCGCGATTTATTTTTTGAGTTTTCGGAATACCGATGATTAAGTGCGCGCGTTTCATCGCAGTTTTACGAATTTCTCAAATCATTACTGACGTTCAATCGTTCGATTTACCGATTTCGCGGCGAAACGTCATAACGCTGCACGCAATTACGCAATTTATTATAATGAACATGGCGATGGAATTTGTATGCTCCCGACGAGTATTCTGATAAATTCAGCATGAGATACGAGTGGTGTAAAGCGTTGATAACGTGTATTTTCAACGTGGCGCCCACGGGCATTTACAGAAAAAACGTGAAATCATTATCAGCTTATTGTGAAGTCTAGAGCCTCGCGAAAAATCGTCAAATGCTCGAGATTAAAAATCGAACTCGTAAACATCCTGTTTTGAGAGCGCAATTGTGTGCAATTGAATTGCACTTTCTGCACGCGGATCGTACTTTCTTTCGCAGCTCACTGTGAGTGTCCATTGATCTTTCTCATTCGAGGCTCACTCTGGCTACTGACGAAACGCTGAGGTCAACGCGATTTTTACATTCTCGCCAGTGCAAATAAAAGCGCTTCAATCGCGTGTTTTTCACGCAGATGCGTCACGAATTCACGAGCAATTTTTGATGCACTGCGACCTTTGGTTATATATATATATATATGGCGCTATAAACGGCTTCAATTTACAGAGCGACTTCGAGCGCTCGAGAAAAACAAAATTCCTCGCTGTAAACTCATGAATGACTCCCACGTTCGAATTCCGAGCCGGGCTCCGTTTTCCCACACTCGAAATTTTGGAGCGCGGCCTACTACGCAGTCCCGCAGGCACCGAAAAAACTCTCGCCGCGGGAGCGCGTTCTCGAAGGCTTCACTCGAAAACCGAACGTCGTCGAGTGCATCTGGGATGTACTTCTAGAAGTAAGCATTGAGTATGAACGTACGGTGCGAGGGATCCGCGCTGCTCACGTGCTGCGGCCGTCTGGGCAGCGGAGGCTGGAGTCGGCAAAAAGTGCAGCGTCCAACGGATCGGCTCATTCGGGAGCGGATTTTCGGCGGGTAAGCGCGCTCGCCCACGCGTCCGCTGTAAACACACAGAGAAGTCGGTCACGTGGCAGCGCCGCCACCGCAGTCGCCGCCGGCGTCGATGCTGGCGCGCACGCGGTCTCGCCTGTAACGCCGATGCAGCCGATGCACGCGCTGCCGCAGCGCACGGTGTCACACAATAGAGGCGATAGCCACTGCAGTCTCGGTGCTCCGGCGACCAGCGACCGAACAACACTATCACTTTTGCCTCCACTGCAGTCGAAGGATGACTCGGGTTCACACGTCACTCGAAACAAAACAAACACCGCGAGACGAATGTGCGTGGGTCTGCGCGTACGACGTAGGCTGCGCTATCGAGCGTCGTTCGCTCGCTCGCTCGATGCGGAGAGCAGAGGCGCACTGATAGTGCGCTCGCCGAATGGCAGTATAGTGCGTGCACGAGTAAAATATTTTCGGCCCGCGGGGTGGGGGCTGGCGGCAGTAGTAGCAACTAGCAGCACCGGCACTCTCCGCGTAGCAAAACAACGTATAATACGTATGTCGGCCGTAGTAGACGCGCACACACGCGGTACAACACTTATGCTCCTCCGAGTCTCGCTGATGCCGGAGTTGTGCAGGCAGCGTCGACGGAGCGGGCGGCAGGAACGGCAGGAACGGCAGGAACGGCAGAAACGGCAGAAACAGCAGCGGCGGCAGCGCTGTCCGTCGTGATAGCGGCGTGCAGGTCGCGCGCGGCTCGCGTCATCGCGCTCACTCGCGTCTTTCTCCGTGCGGAAATTAAGAAGTTACGTTATAAAACGCAACGACCTACAATGCTACAAATGCCGAGGGATCTCTCGCCGCCGCCGCCTTCCTTCCTCCGCCGCCGCCGACTTCCCCGCCGCTCGCCCCCCACTCGCGGCCGCCCCCACCGCGACCGGGGCGAGCGCGCCTCCCACTCCGAAGTGCGCGCGTATGTGCCCCCTCCGCGGCTGCTCTGGGCACTTGTTATTTGGATCGGTACGTCTCGCTTGTTTTTGTGCGCCTCTCGCGCGCTCCCCACGACGTCGCCGCGCGTCTGCTTCCCCCTCCGAGCCCCCCCCCCACCACGTGGAGCTCGGTGCCTCCTTCTCCGCCGTTCGGCCTTTGCACCCCCATACGCTCGGACTACGCGCCACTGTGTTTGCGTCCGTGAGCGCGTCGACGACGTCCCCTTCTTAGGCCAATGCTCGTATCCCCCGTCCACCCGGCCCCTCCAGCCGATATTTCTTCTCTCCGCTCCCCCCTCCCCGCCCCCTACCGCCTTTCTTTGCCCTCTCTCCTTTGAGGAAAGCGCGCGCAGACTGTGTGCGTGCGTACGTGTGTCTGTGTGTCTGTGTGACTGTGTCTGTGCTATTGCCGCCAGCAGCCAAGTCGCTGTTGCTGAAGCTCCCATCCATGTCTATATATCTTCGCTCTCGTCCATACCTATGTGTGTGCATTCGTAGCAAAAAACTCTTTCAAACCGATGACTATACTACTTCTTACTCCGTGCTTGCCGCTGAGTGTGATTACGCCTAGAAGTGCCCAAGTGCCCTTGCCGATCAGTAGAGTCCCGATATGAATAATATGAATAAACAAATATTCGCGCATTCGTGCTCCCGTCAACAAAACAAAATAACGTATACACAGTAAATAACATTTTGATGATCGTGCAATTAAGATGAAACTATCAAATCAATATTAGTTCAGGATATACTCACAAATCCTTGAAAACGAGTAGAATAAAGGTCGTAATCTCGTATATTTTAAGCGTTAAAAAAAATGAAAGAGAAACTAGTCTATCTTCTGAATGAAATGAGAAATCTCACATCGAAATTGAGAAGTAAGAATGTAGTTCAGGCCGTTATTATTAGTATTTTCAAAATAATGTACGTCAGGATAAAAATTCAATCTAGATGACATATGATTCGAACCGCATGTAAAATATTCTCTATTGAACTTATTTTTCATACGCAATCACTTCTTTTTCATTTTCGTAATTTGACGTGTTTCATATTCAGTGCATTTGAGGTAAGCTTTGTTAACTATTAAAATATTTAAAAAACTCTTAACATAGCCATTTCAAGAAATTCATATCACTTATTTCAGTAAAGCTATCATTGCGACTCAAGGAATTTTATCGCTATATTATCTATGACACAAATTTGGTTTGACAATAAATACTTCAAATTTTATCAATATTCTAGATTTTTAAAAGATTATATTTAGTGACATAATGGCGCATTATAATAAAATTTTTTAGCCATATTGACGTGAGTCACACATAATATTTCAGTCATCAGTTCAAACATTGATTTCGCAGAACCGTGCTAACATTAATTACTTATAATATTAAAAAAAAAAGGTAAACAAGTATTTAAAATGTTACATAATTTAATAAAAACACTCCATATTTTTAGGATAATTCAACATTACTAATCAAAATTGAAACGATTTTATTACACTCGACAATATAGAGAACTGTGCCAAAAGATCATGTTCTTTTGCTTATTTATGTAAAAAAAAGTAAAAATATCCAGAAAAATGTTAAAATACAACATATACATAGCAAAGTCAATATAAACTTTAATAAGTGAAAAAATGTTTTGTATGATTACAGTAGAATCAGCGATTGTAAAAAAGAAAGCAATAAATTTGGATATGGAAAATGAAGTTATATATTGATCAGAAATCAATATTGATAGTGTTTCAATAGTATATTATGACACTGTTGTGGGAGATGGTTTTCTACCTTGCTCGAGGTGTTTCGTCGAGAAAATCGAGCAAGGTAGAAAAACACCTCCCACAACAGTCTCATACGATATTTTATAGCACGACAACCTCAAAATCGACAATAAAGTTGTCATTTTGAGGTTAGCGTGCTATAAATGTTGTTTGATTTCAAATTCATTTTACGACAAGTCAATCAAATTTATTCAAGGAGATAAACATGGAATAAATACTCCATGACGTTACTAAAAAGTACCTTGAAACGTTAGCTAAAAACTAGGCAGATTTCTTCTCTAACGGTAAATTATCAGCCAAAACTGTAAACATTGAAATAACTGCTTCTCGCGTGAATTCACTCGCAGTGTATGGTAGTCGTTTTGGATAAACTATAAAAGTTTATCGCGTAAACTGTGTGATTGTGTACATCGATATGTAAGTTACAAAATGTTGGTTTTGATATCTTATTTTCCTAATTCTTCGCTAGCAACTGCCTGGATACACTGCGCGCGGCAGTGAAAATAAGAGAGAAACAAAGAGATATCCAATATACCAGCTCCCATACGTGGGTCGACGATAAATAGTATATTTCGATACAAGTGCGCAAAAGTTGATTCTACACGAGTGAGAGGTTTATCAATCTCACGAGTGTAGAATCAACTTTTCGCACGTGTATCGAACGTTATTTTTTGATACAGGGGCGGAATATGTGCTTGAACGCACGCGGAGCGTGCGTAAAAGTGTATTTTACGCACACTGTATCGAAAAAGTTCATAACTTTATCAACTATTAATAAATCTTTTGTTCAGTATAGTGCTTTTGGTTTTTATATGATGAACAAACTAAGCTGATAGCTAGAAACTCGTTAAAAATATAGTTCTATTAGCGGCGGGTTTACAACTAATTTAAAGCTGATTTATAACAGGTCTCGCTTAATATTTCCAGCTGAAAACCCGTTAACGTTTCCAGCATTATCAAAAACAATCCTAAATTTTCATGATACTAGCAACGTACTTTGCGAAATTATTTTTACTACACTCGATCAGTTTATTATACAGTTTAAAAAGTATTCAAAACTCAATATAATTACGATACGTATACATTGTAAGCGTCTGGAAACTATTAAAATTGTTTGTTTTATAGAAGAAATTTCGTTTAAGCCGGTTTTCTCTCGTTTGTCGTCAATTTTATCAATATTTTCAAAATTTATCGAAATCGATCGTAGTTTCTCTTCGACCTTCCTTCAAGGCATTTTCAAGGTAAATAATGATTTTCCTTCATCTATTGTAAGCGTTCGAGTCTTACATTCAAAAATCAAAAAATTACCGTACGGTAATCATATACTAAAGCACTTTCCATGCGGGGAAAATATAGCGGAACGGAGCAAGGTACAGGGCTTCGGAATTCTTGGAAAGTTTAAACTTCAAACTAAACCTCTTTGGAGCTAGTAAAGCCATTGAGCTTGCCTAATATCGATCTGCCAAGAAGTGGAAATTATCTTTTGACAACTCCAAAAATGCGAAAAACAATATCTTTCCAATCAATTTTTTTCACTCTCGGAGAATGACACGGCCTCGGAGTATGACTTTCAAAGCGCCAAAAACCCTACCAGGCACAAGGGCCGTTATCCGCGTCAAAAGCTAAGAATTGATAGCGTCCCATACTGGGCACCGTACCCGGCTGGGCGCTTCTCCCTCCCCTATACATCTGTATTTGATTGACGTACTTTTTCGAAAAGATAAGTGATATCATTTAAAAAAAGCAAATTACGACGTATTCCAGTTTTTGAGGTTAGAAAATATTGTTATTGATACAAAAAAGATAAATTATAGACTAAACAATCTTTTTCGTATTATCGCAGTAGGAAAGGCGCATTGTTTCAAAAACGGAAAATGGATTCTTAACCTAAAAATCCATAAAATGTTAGTTTATTACCCCGAATATAAATTCGATGTTCGAGCCCCATGTATGGGACGAAAATTTCGTCCGTTTTTCACGAAAAGGCCCCCTTTACGAGATATCGACGAAAAATGCATTTCTATATCCGGACCCTGAATCCCGGAATCGGCGACCCTAAAGATTTAGACATCATCTTTTTGCGATTCGTAATTTTACTTTCTCCTGGCGAAATATCTTTTAGATATTAACAGGATCGTATCATGATATGTTTTTCCTCACATAAGACATTATAAATGACGTCAATAAACATTTTTACTCCTTGTCGGGTTTTTACCTAGAACGACATACAAAATTCATGTCGCCAGTACCGGGTTTCTTGGGAGATCCGTACGCTGGATTCTACCGATATTGAAAAATACTAGTGAGTTTCTACCCGAAAACCCGGCAACGATTTTACCAGGGAGCATCAGGAAATTTTGTGACCTAGTGTGATTAATTACTTTTTTGAAATTTATGCGGTCTACCCTAGGCACCAGGTATCTCGGGGGCCATTGCCGATGCCATATTCGTGTTCAGCGACCCCAAAAAACCCCGAGTAGCAAAACTGGACTCATTTCCATCAATATTTACTGAGTTGTAAATTTTTTATTCAGTGTCTCATCGGAATGCAATTTTAAAATGCATATTATTTATGCAATAATGCAATTTCAAAAAAAAAGTAATTAATTACACTAGGTCACAAAATTTCCCGACGCTCTGACGAATCAAATACAAAAAACCGCATTACAATCCGTCTTACTGCTCAAAAAATCGACGGTCAGGCTGTTTTTAGTGCTTCATTTCCTCGACTAATACTATGATCACTTTATATGTTATTGAATTTGAAGCCGAAGGTCATTTACCATAGCTAGCTTCCTCGAAAATGACGTATTGAATTCTCAATTTAATCTTTTTCAATCATGAGGAACATATTGTAATTCAAAATTAATCTTTCTTTGGCACTGAATAAGCGATGAATTGAAATATCGAAAAAGTAGACACTAAAATAAAGTCGTCTACAAACGCACTGTTTTTTGCAGAGACAACAAAAGTAACATCAAAGAAATCAATTACGAATAAACATATAGATTGCATTGCGCTCAATAAGTATGCAAGTGCGGTAGTTGAGTGGAAAGGGATACGAAAATGACACAGACGAGACGCAAGAGGCTTGCATCTCGACTTCCATTTGCAAGTGTGTGTAAGCCAAAGCAGTTATACATTTCGAGTTGTTAATTTAGCTATGTAATTATCAATTAAGAGACACCAGGCCAGACTGAGGACTTCTTTAACGGTTTGATTCGATGTAAACAGTGAATGCCAAAGTGATAAGGAAAAAGAAAGAGGCTTGAGCGGCTGAAGTATTTTTTAACCTTTGAACATTCATTAATTTATACGAAGCTATATTCTTGTATGTCTCGATAGTGATTATCAATTTATATTTTCTTTTTCAGCGTTGTTATCGACCAAGGTGTGTTCTAAAGCTTCTTCTGACTTTTTCGTTGTATGTAACTTAATTACTTATCATGATAAACAATCTAGAATTGTTAACAAGTTTATCACACAATCACAATTTGCGCTTGATTGTTTTTTATCGATTTATAATTATAATGTTAACTTAAAAAGATCTTTATTCAAGTTTTTATATAGAGAAGTGAAGCTAGTTGTCCAATTAAAGATCTAGCAATATATTATAAATTTGAACAGGCGTTCTCAAATAATTTTATAAATGCAACGTAGAGAGCACATGAAAAAATTTGAATAAATATACTTACGTTAACTTATACATCAGAGTATATAACGAAATTATTTAGCATATCACCATCTCTCAGGTAAGAGAACAACTACAATAAAAACGATGATAGTTTTTGCACTATATAGCCAAGAAATTGGTGGTGAGACTCTGCAATGGTGGCGACCCCGACATCGGGACGTTCCGACGAGGGAATCGTCAATTTGGCGCGCCTGAAAAGAGGGAGAGAGAGCGACGGCCATAATCGATCGTTCTCGTTTGCTTCGTTTTTCTCTTTTCCTTTTTTGCTTGTCTCTCCCCTCCGCCTACCACCTATCGCTTCATCCCTCTTTCTCTCCAACTTTTTTCCTGCTTTTTTATATTCGTGTCGAGGAGAGATTTCGAGTGGGTGCGCGCCACGACAGAGAAAGAGCAGAAGCGAAATTGACGACGACAGGAACGAGAGGAAGAGAGAGAACCAAATAGAGAGAGAGAGAGAGAGAGAGAGAGAGAGAGAGAGAGAGAGAGAGAGAGAGAGAGAGTGAGAGCCAAATAGAGAAAGCGCGGGAGGGAGAGGCGAAGGAAGGCAGAAGAAAAAGTATGGGAACGCAGATAGAGGATGGGAGACAGAAGGGGCGCAATCGAAGAGAAAAAGAGTAACACGCGCGGGAGATTGAGGGAGAAAGAGAACGGGAGAAAGCGGGGGGAAAGAGGAAAAGAGGGCGGCAACTGTCGTTATGATTTTACTTTTTGCCCCTTTCTCGCTGGTCCGTACACGACAAAATTATCATGTTGTTCAGACGTAGTCTCTCTATCTTTCTTGCTCGGCTCTCTGCCTCCATCCTGCTTGTGCCGCGTCCGTGTCGTGCAATGCGCCCGAAGCTTGCCTGACGCGCGGCGCAAAAAAGCCGAGCTCCGCACGGCGCGATTATATATTTTTGCGAAATTTCAAATTTAACGGCTCGAATAGCTTGTACTTCTCCTCGAACGATCGATATTCTAGAATCGTGAAATGCATATACGGACATTGCATACTTTTTCGTGCAGAGAACCAAGGCTTTCGAACGTTTTGCTTCGCTCATTAACGACGTCGTCGAACTTTTGTGCTTACAAGTACGAATAAATTCGTTCATCTTAATTCCGAAGTTATGAGTCATGTGCAAACTTTATTACAGAATAATGCACTTTTTCAAACAGCTAATCACATTGACGGTTCCACAGACAAGTCGTGGAACCGGCAGACTATAATCATAAATTTATACCTAAATGTGTAACCGAAAATCGATTAGAGATTGACGTCATATTGAAGATCTAATAAATCTCGTCAAAAAGGAAATCAATAATTGAACGCAATGGAAAAAGATTTAATTTTGTCACCACACATTTCCGTTTAAATCACATCAATTTTTACAAGAGCTGAAAGTTCGTTAGGATGTTGGTCGCTACTTCGCGTACAATTTTTTTTAAAATATTTTTCTAGCAAATGAAATTCTGACTCGAATTTCGGCGTTATTTAGGGCTTCGCATACTGTCAGTAACAATGTTTCTCGTTGCTAGTATTCGTTAACAAAAAATCAGTATATTAAATTTCCACAATTTTGTCATTTTCGGATCCCCATGTCAATGGATCAATCCGTTGTGTTGCGAGAATAACGTCAATTTCGATGAGGCTGAAGGCAGAGGGGAAAACTCTTCAAAACTATTAACGATCAATATCGTTACAATCAAATCTGTCAGGTGCATCGACCGCTTAGGGCGCAGAACTCTTCCCCTCTCGTGCTTCACGTGCTTGCTCTTTCGCTTCCGCAAACAGACGTACTGCACAGCCGCATACCTATACTTGCATCTAATGTAAGCGTGTTTTTCTCTCTGATTTCCGAGAACGCAGTTACTGGGCAAATATGATATACAACGAAGAGAAATATTTATGCCGCCGATTATCCGTTAACAGTTGCGCAATCGGCTATCTTCCGATGCGTATCGCGTCTACGGCGAAGATGAATAATAAAAGCTGCATACTATCAGCTGAGCAATTTGAGGGGAAGTGAATAATCTTATCTGCCAAACCGGTACTCCCTCGAAACAAGCCTCCCGACACATTCCAAGTCTCTGAAGCAGCCTTACGTCGCGGTATAAATATCCGGCTACTTCCGAAACTAAAAAAAACGAGGCACTAGCGCGTGTTTTGAGTTGGCGTCTGCCGACATGACGCGTTCAGAAGCCGTCGACCGTTGTTTTATAATAGCGTACGTACGCCCGTAACCATAGATATACCTGTATACAGACGCAGTGCAGGGGCCGCGCGGCAGGAGCTAAACTTTTGATATCATTCATATGCGCGCACATGCCGAGCCAGCACGCGTCCCATTCGGTTCGGCGCGTATGGAGCCCGCACGCGGCCAAAAACGACTCTCTCGGCGTGAGCGCAGATAAAAAAAGATAAGTCGCGAGCGGTGAAAAACAGAAATTTTTATCGGCTCGCGTCTGGCCGCGCGCTCGAGTCTGACCGTGCCTGTGTGTAGGCGTGGGCGCAATCGAAACCGGCTCGAGACCGATCGATGGATCGGAAAAGTTTTTTACTTTTCTCGCCGTGTTTACCAGGGCATTGGTATTATTGGACTATGTAGTTATACTCGGCCGGTCCGACGTATATTGACGTGTAACCAAGAGTGCTGATATCAGTTTTATCACTGCAATATTAGCTGCTCCCATCTTTTTTGCCTCTGTTTTAATGGACTAACGCGATTTCGTTATAATTGACCCTTGGACTTTATTATGTTTTTCTCGCGATTCTCCGTTTTTAGAGGATTTCCGAAAAAACCTGCGGTCGCGAGCACTTATTTTCCTCCTCGTGTTGGTGGTGTGTGTATTTGTGTATATTAGCTCGAGCTCCGATCGCTTCGGCTAACAATAAGTCGGGCTATGAATATAGTCGCGCCGATTCGATCTTTTTTTAAATTAAGAGCTTATTTCATTTCCTGAATTTTCAATGCCTTCATCATCTCGAATCCGAATCTCCAAATGAACTCACGCGCCTCATCTCGAGAGCTCTTTTTACTATATACTTCGACACCTGCAACAGCTGTATGAATGTCTATCAAAACACGGAGAAATTAATCTCACGGAGCATCGAAAAGTGACAGTTTTAAAAAAGCGTATCGCTCTACATGACTTTTAATTCATTAATTTGTTTTGGCCAAGCTAATTTTTCGAATCCTGGACTCCGTTAAAAAGCAGACTACGCATGATGCATCGATTGGTAAAGTCATACAAGTATGTCACCGATCAAATCGGAGCTCTAATTGTTTACACTGATATAACTCGAGCGAGAGCAAGCGCGGTGCGGAGTAGGAGTCAACGGAGCGTTTCGTAGATCATCGGACAGCCGTTTTATCGCATTCCTAATATAAGCACCCCCCGACCTCCGCGCACCGCTTTGCCGCGATCAGTGATTCATCAACTCGACATGACGTGCGCGCGCTCAAGCTCTCGTGTTTCCGGCTACAGAGAGGGAGAGAGATGGAGAGATCGCGCTCGGTGCGAAAGCGCATAAACGAATAAACGCCGCCGCGAGCCTTTGCACATAGAAATTCTCTCTCGTTCACTGTTGCCAAATTGACTTTGCAAATAGCCCTGCCAATATCGGCAACGGGTTGTCTATACCTGTCTGCGGTCGAGCGATCCGATCAATGGGGAGAACAATGCAGAGTCACATGTGCGTGGGACGTGCGCAATGAGGAATGGGGGGGGGGGGGGGGTACGTACTACAGGCGTATGGCCGCATTATTGAGCCGATCGAGGAAACGTCGTTAAAACCAGACGCGAGGTTACGAGAATCAAAACCAAGACGCGTCTGGCTGCTCGGTCGCAACGAACGAAGTATCCGTCGGTCAGGGCTTGTCTTTCATGGCTATATTTTTAACGAAAGAATCAGCCGATATAATTAGTAAATTGCAGGGTAAATATTGGATTACAAGCCGTCTCCGCGGCAGCGAACGCTAATATTTCATAAGCGCTGAACAATCTGAATTCAATTTCATAATCATGGTTTGATTGACGTAATTATTTTTCTCTGTAATTTACAGGTTTACATTTTGAATTAGGAGCGAGAAATTCATAAATGTAAAGTGTGTGGAAGGACGTAATACGTTTTCCAAGTTTTGCGAAATAACGTCTAAACCGAGACGCAAACGCAACTTGCGTATCAAAATACAGAAATACAGAAACGAAACATCTGCATAGAAAGAATTTTACCAGATCAAAACATCACAGTTATATAAGCTTGGGCATATTTCTTAAACTAGTTGGCCTCTATCTCTCTTTGATCATACGTGCGATTTGATGTTTTTTCTTTTATCAAAGTTTGGTTGTAACATGTTTTAATTAAACCAATCTGCGGTTTGGTTTGAACAACCTAATCTTGAAAACGATATCGTAATAGATAAAAGCACATGGAAAGTAAAAATTATCAATCACATTTTATTCAAAAACATCTTGCGCAACATCGATTGCATCGTCTTTTAAAAGCGGGGTGACGTAATATACATAATAAATATTTTTGATTATAACGTCAATAAAAATACGACAGCGAAACAGCATTTCTTCAAAACATTCCTTCAAGTAATTATCTAGGATCAAAGCAGGATTAACTTTGGTAGTTTGCCGAGAGAGATTTTTTGACAAAACGAGTAATAATTCTTTAAGAGTGTAGGCGCGCTACGCGTCATAAACGTCCAATAATACTGTATACACCCGGGCAACCGGCGATAAATTTGCGAGCGAACGGCGAGTCGAAGTGGTCCGCGCCCACGCGCGAGGCAGCAGTCGTCAAAATCAATAGAATATTTTTAAGCTGACTGATATAATAATAATAACGATGCCGCCCGGCCGCGCGGATGCCGCTAAAATGAATTCCGAGCGTCACGGAGGGGGGATAGGGGATGGAAAAAAATTTCTTTACTCCCATATCAAATATTCGATATCTGTCTGGGACTTTTCCGTATACCCCCTCTGTGTACGCCGCCCCTTTCGTCGCAAAAAAGAGAGAAAGAAACAAGAGCGAGCAAAAGAGAGAGAGAGAGAGAGAGAGAGAGAGAGAGAGAGAGAGAGAGAGGGAGTTAGAAAATGAAAAAACAAGTAGCACGAAGGGGCTGGAGGAGAAGTAGACGAAAAAAGCGAGATCGATGCAAATATGAGCGCCTCTCTCTCTCTCTCTCCTTTTTCTCCCTTGGCTACTATGTGGCTTTTATACGAAAGAGAGGGGGAGCAAAAGATTCCGAGCGCGGTGCTATGACCCGAAAGTTTGCACGCCATCGGGAAGGGCTAACGAACTCCACCACATCGTCGCTCGTCGGCGTCTTCGGCGTATTTCCCAGCTCCTATTCTCGACGACGTAAGCGGACCGGCCCCTACCCTAAACCGCGCTACCCCTTCACTTTTCTCGCTATGCTAGTTCTCGCTCCCTTTCGCTCTCTTTATCGCGCGGCAATCCTTGAACGTGCGCTCTGTGGCCGTGAATATCGCTGCCCTCAAGGTACTTGTCGCGGAAACGAGTTACTCGAGAATTTATTTCTGCAGCGTGATTCCAACAGCGTTATATTTTGTGTGTATTCGACTTCGGCAGGTCGGGCTAAGAATAAAAAACCCGAGGTCTAATTTCTACCGGCGTAGACGGCAGCATAAACTCCAGAATGCATAAGCTGTGATTGCACGCACAGGCGCATCCGTTCAGGGCTTAGCAGCCGAAAGGGCTTATAAGAGCGCCCAGGCTCACCGCACACAGAGCTACACCTACGCACACTGGAGAGGAGCGGCGATAAGCGCATGCACGCGACGCGCGCGGCGGCAGCGGTAAACATAGAGAGACAGCGCGCGCTTCGTCGTCGTTTTCCTTTGCCGAGAGCGGCGACCGCGCGGCTCATTGTACTCCAATTCAGCGGACGAAGGCCTTATCTCGCGTGTACAATCAGCCGTAATTGCGCCTGGAATTCGCGTGTTTCGGTCTTCGAGGAAGGGAAGGGAGCTCGGGCGGGAGAGAAAAGTTTGTGCGTCGCTTAACTTTCTTCCGCATGGAAATCTTATTGTTTTAGCCGCGATCTTTTTTCCGCGTTTCGGCCTTGTTTTTATTTTTCCTCGGTCGCGTTATAACTGTGTATACAGGTATGCAGAGGTGCGCGGCGGTTCGAGGAGGCGAGGGCGGAATATTATTATTGCGACTGCCAACTTTTAATTGCGCTATTCAAATTGAAAATGTAGTCGTGATTTGCGTTACGATTTTTCTCCCCTCCGCCGGGCGAGACTCCGGCGAGGAACGCGCTCTCTTTTACTTTAATGCGCCGGCCCTCTTTTTCTTCATATTTCCTCCTGCAGCGCGCGTGGAACGTCGGATGAATTTCTTCGGGCGAATCTGATTATTTTTGCAGTAAAAAAGGAGAAATCGCCAACTATGTTAATACTTTTCTGCCTTTTCGATTTTGCTGCATATTGCTTTCTTATACTCCGGCATTTTATTACGCGCATACCTTATTGTTGCAGCTTTTATTGAATTTCTCAGAAATATTCCGTGCCATAAAGTAATCGTCGCTTTTACTTCGATTCACGCATTATTTCACCTGTAAAGAAACGCAGAGCAACTGTGCTGTTTTACGAATGATTAAAACGCCTCGGTGTACCCTGCACGAATCGATCAACTGATTACCCTTTGATAAAATGAAATTTTCAGCGCTAGATACGACTTGATGAAGTCCTCCGGACGACACTAACTTACAGTGGACAGCAAATTAAAGAGAATGCGCTAATTATTAAGGTGATCGCGATAAGGCCGCAGAGGATTACACAATGTAACAGTGAAAAACTACGGTTTTCCTATCGCGGGAAAACGTATCCACCAGCCATTTAAAATCACGCTGTTATACTTCTTGTATTACACGTACTACGTGCTCCAGTCATAAACAAGTAATTTATTTCTTCATTCACTGTAATTAAAGCAGGCATCGCCCGCTCTGCTTGCGCTTAATCCAAAACTCTTGCATTTTAACTGTTTTGCCATAAGCATTTTAGCTTTATCCTATTCCGATCAGATAGCATCCATATATGCATTATGTAGGAATTCATGGTACAAATAAATTGCAAACTTTATTAAACTTTTTGCACCCCCTCGTCAGATAATTTATGCAATTTTAATATGCATGATAATATGTTGAATGCTAATTTCGAGGGGGCAATTTAAATTCTCTCGCATTTTTCTCTTTAATATAAGAAACCATTTATTGTTGTTCAACCTACGCGTCTTCGTCCTTTTACGGACAAAAATGAAGCAATCAATAACTCCTGGGAGTCTCATCGTAAATTCGAACAATCTAACGTTTATCGTAACATTATCTCCTCGAAAAACACACAGAGATGACCGTTATATAAACGCTTCTCGAGTGCATCGTATCGTGAAATAGTTCGACATGGAATTAGACACAACTTGTTATACCGAAGCCGAGAGCCCGAGAGCGTTAGGATAAACGGAGCAAAGGAAAGGAGAGGAAGAAGGAGAGCGCAAATAAAGAGTACGAACGGCGCGAAGAAAAAAAGACGCGGAGGAAGAGATGGGTGTGCGCTTGCTGGGATTCACAAGAAGTTGAGAAGTTTTTCACGCCCCGGTTATGTATTATTTCTCGACTTTTTCTGGAGAGGAAGATACAGAGGGTCAACTTAAAATTTGCATAGAATTTGTTTTTGCCGTCAGATGTAAATATTATCGGAGCAATGTGAGCCGTTACTTGCGACCCGAGCGAATCCGATGAATAGACCATTGAAAACTTTTCTTT